>NC_072834.1:18285000-18342500 GCF_027744805.1 Dunckerocampus dactyliophorus
TTGGTACAGGAAAGCCATGCAAAATCACAACGTTAGGCGATCCGAGGCACATCGTTACGGGACGCCGGTCACAACGTTAGGGGACACCACTCACAATGTTAGGGGATGCCAGTCACAACATTAGGGAAAATCACTCAAAATGTTATGGGACGGCAGTCACTACATGAGGGAATGCCAGTCACAATGATAGGGGACGCCAGTTACAATATTATGAGACGCCAGTAGGCATGGGCTGCTATGAGATTCTGACGGTATGATAAACTACGGCAAAAATATCACGGTTTCACAGTAATGTAATACAACTCTAAAATGTGTTATTTTGAAATATCCTCATTGAAACAAAGAGAAAAAAACTTTAGTGTTGAACTGTCGTTTGAAAACAATTTAATAGAACATGATGGAAGTGGAACATATGCATGTACAATTCATTTTCGTTATTAAAAATAACTAAATTATTTATAAATAAATAATAAATAAAATGCAGTTCTTAAAGGAAAACTGCACTTAAAAAAAAAAAGTGAGACATGAACACATATCAATGAAATTCCCCAGAAAGTGCAGTTTTCCTTAATGCAGTCTACAATGGCGACTCACAATGGTTAGGGGACGCCAGTCACAACACTAGGAGACCACAGTCACAACATTATGGGATACCACTCTACATGTTAGGGGACCCCACTCATAATGTTAGGGGTTAGGCTGGCCTCTGTAGAGCAAGAAAAATATGACCCACGTCCAATCTAATCTCCCCAAATACTCAGTTTTTACAAATCAAAGAAGAAAGCTAATGAGTTATTTTTGCTTTTGCACAGCGAAACAATGCAAAACCACATCGTTAGGGCATGTCTCTCAACACATTAGGGGATGACACGATGAGTGTGAGGTGATGCCACTCACAAAGTTATGGGACACCAGTCACGACGTGATCGGACGCCAGTCACATTATGGGACACGCCTCACGATGTTACGGAATGTCAGGCACCACAACGCTAGACACACAAATCGGGGGATGCCTCTCACAGCTGTCTGAAACACCAGTCACAACATTATGGGACACCACTAAAAATACCCCCAAATTTGGTGTACAAGCAGAACAAAAAGCAAATGAAAATTACTGCTGACAAGATGGTAATAGCCAAGTAACGAGCACGTCCTATTTTCACATGTATTTACATCAGTTCAAAGTGAAAAAATGTTGATTGTTTCCAAGCCAACCTTTCATTACTAACAAGCGCAGACTGGCCTGACAGCCTTATTTCCAGTTTTGCTGCTGAATGTTTGTGTGGAAGTATGTTCTTCACAGACGCCACTAGTCCCCCGCCCCCAGGGCGGTAACAGTAATCTTAAACCCTGCCCCCACCATGTAGAAGAACAAATGTTTTTGACATAATCAAGGTAAAAAAGAAGTATCGCAGAGATGAAACGCAAGTAAAGACCTGCTTCTTCTAAGCAGGACTGACCTCAAAAGACCCCACATTGCCCTCACATGCACTCGGGGTGTTACAGTGGTGGGGGGATGGGGGCAGAAATATTGCAAGCAAAGCCTGACAATTTTTTTTTTAAGTATTTTTTTAAAAAAAAAGGTAGGGTGTTGTAGTTTTAGTGACTGAATTTAAGTTTTTAGTGCAAAGAGGCGCTGCAGAAAGGAATTTATTGAGGGGTGGGGGGTCGTCGTGCTGTCGTACTGGTGGTGGGAAGGAGGGAGGGGGTTTGGGGGGTCAGAGGTCAGCTGCTTGCACTCAACAGCTGTCCTAAAAGCAGCAGAGATAAGGAACTGAGAGCATCCTGTGTGTCCACTTGTGTGTGTGTTTGCAAATGTGCACGTCTAATAGCAGCCGCTGGGCAAATAGATACAGTACAGCTTGACCGACTGGAATCCTCACATCCTAACTTAAACAGTGGATTACCAAAGCAAGAAAAGGGGGGAAGGGAGGGAGGGAGGGAGGGAGGTCAAGCCTTGACCGGTAGGCCAGGTCATTCATCAACCGCTAATGGCCAGAGCTTTATACTGTCACCATCAATGACCTTTGTCCGAGAGGGAAGCCACGCACAAGGCTTGACCGCCGGAACAATGGACATCGGCCGAAGCTTCCATTCCAAAACATGTCAGTCCTGTTCTGAAGGAAGCTGCCGTTGATTGTGTGTGTGTGTGTGTGTGTGTGTGTGTGTGTGTGTGTGTGTGTGTGTGTGTGTGTGTGTGTGTGTATGAGAGAGAGAGGGAGGCGCTCAACCCTAAAAACTTTGTGCACACACGCACCCATCCACACACACACACACACACACACACACACACACACTCAAGTTCCGCTGATGGCTTATCTACAGCGAGGAGATGACAAGTGGAGGCAAGCTGCAGGACGCCAAACTTGACAAGGTTGTCTTGTTGAGGACCGTTTGGGTCAAACATTGGACTGATCAGAAGTTCATAGCGTGTGTTGAGCTGCATGCATGCTTTTGTTTGACACGGGAAGTTACAGTATGTCTGCAGAATAGCCCCTAAGTTGCATTAAAACGTGGCAAACGAGAAAGAAAGTTTAATTTATGTAATAAGTGTACATAACTTTCGTAGTTAGAGCAGAGAAAACCCGTTTGACCTTGTAAATACGTTTTTTAACATTATTAGAGCTCTGTATACATGAAATAACACCCCTGTAGTCACAAGTTTGTGGAAAAGTGCGATCTGCCACGATGAAATAATAACATAACATTACAAGAGTTTTTTTTTAATTATTTACTTTATGTTGTGACCTTCTTGAGACACTTGATTACATTTGTTTGCTTTTTTTTTTTAACTAAGAAAATAATTATTGTGTTGTGACTTGAACTGCAGGATTAGCCACACTAGACTGCATTTTAATTATTTATTTTGAACGATTTCAGGTTTTTTTGTTATTTATTTTGCCTGCATATGTTCCACTTTGGCTGCACGGTGGCTGGGTGGTTAGCATGTTGGCCACACAGTCAGGAGATCGAGAGGATCTGGATTCAAATCTCCGTTGAGCATCTCTGTGTGGAGTTTGCATGTTCTCCCGTGCGTGGGTTTGCTCCGGGTACTCTGGTTTCCTCCCACATTCCAAAAACATGCATGTTAGGTTAATTGGCGACTCTAAATTGTCCATCGGTATGAATGTGAGTGTGAATGGTTGTTTGTCTATATGTGCCCTGCAATTGACTGGCGACCAGTCCAGGTTGTACCCCGCCTCTCGCCGGAAGTCAGCTGGGATAGGCTCCAGCATACCTGCGGTTCTAGTGAGGATAAGCGGCATAGAAAATAGATGGATGGACACTTTCATTGTGTTATATGGTTTAAAATTACCATTTTGATTTGACTTTTTTCTCTTTTCAATAAAGATATTTCAAAATAACACATTTTAGAGCTGCAAATACAATACAGTTAAACCGTCAAAACCGTGCTATTTTTGCCCAAGGTTACCATGACGTCAGAATATCATAGAGACACATGCCTAGACTTTTTAGCATGGACACCGTACTTCTTGGTGACGATTGTCTCATCAATGTAACGTTACTGTCACCTAGAGACCAGTGTAGAATACTGTCACTGTTTGTGGTGAAGCAGAGACTTATGGTTCATTTCAATGACTTTATCAACAAACAAATGCAGTGAACAGTCACACAGGAGCTGCTGTCGGCCACCCTATACACCGCTAAACTGCTGCTAGCACTCGTCTAACAGTCAACACACGTCAATTAAAACGCTTAATTTAGGGCCCTGTTACACCTTGACGATTTAGGCAGCGCATGCCTGACGTGATCATTTTGATGGCATATGTTGAACTGCCGACAGTTTTTTTTTCCAATTTTGGGCGTATACATAGCGTATTCATAACAAGGTCGATGTAAACATGACGTATTAGTAACTTATATAGAACATTTCTCTAACTTATAGACAACTTATATCAACTAATGCGTAGCGTGTTGCCGGTGTTCACAATTTATGCCCAACGGCAAACGCCTGTCACACCTTGACGATTTAGCCAGCTTACGCCAACGTATGAAAACTTTGGCCAATACTCTGGCATACGTCGAATAAGTTGTGTACGTCGAATAAGTTATGGGCATACGACGTAGTACGTCTAAGTCAGAAGTCGTAATACGTCAACATACCTTGAGACAAAACTGTCTTCTTGGCAAGCTTTGGCTGAGAGGAGATGGAGACTGTCGTGTTTGCATTAGCAGATAGCAGCTTGACTATGGAATCACACGAGTGCCAAAATTAAAAGGGAATACGTGTGGAAATACAAAAAGAAGCAATAATAAAAAAAAATTATACAAATGTAGTCATATTCTTTTTCCATTTTGTCATTGTTTTTTCTGTATTGTCTTTGTTTTTTTCCAATTTGCCGTTGTTTTTCCTGTTTTGTATTTGCCATTTCCACTTGCGTTTTGTCATTGCATTTAGTAATGACAAAGACAAAACAGGAAAAGCGATGCCAAAATGGAAAAAAAACAAAGACAATGCAGAAATCATTCTTTTGTCTTTGTCATTACTAAATGCAATGACAAAACGCAAGTGGAAAAAAACAAATATAAAACAGGAAAAAAAACGGCGAATTGGAAAAAACAAAGACAATACAGAAAAAACAATGACAAAATGGAAAAATAATATGACTACATTTGTATATTTTTTTTATTATTGCTTCTCTTTGTATTTCCACGCATATTCCCTTTTAATTTTGGCACTCCAGTGATTCCATACTTGACCAGTACTGGCAGTGCATCAAACCTAATGCTAACTTGGACAGTAACATGTTGTATCTTTCCATTCTTTTTGAATGTAAATACTCCTATGCACTTCATGTTGACGTGATCAATAATGCTTGATTAAAACGTGCATCGTTTCTCTCAGACTAAGCGCAAAAAAAAAAAAAAATAAATGTTAGTTCCATTCCCAGTGTCACAGTGCCCTCTACTGGTCAAGCTAAGATAGTTTTGTCTCAAGGTATGTTGACGTGACTTGTGCATAACTTACAAATAACGTGTGTGAAGGGGTGTCAACTATGGCATAAATTATTGCCCGTGGATGCGGGCATACGTCGAAAAGTTTTATGCAGGCACAAAATTTTTGGACGACTTAGACGTATGCCGGCGTGCTTCCGCGTGCTGTTAACATATACAAAACTTGCCCATAACTTCTTCGACGTACGCCAGCGTATTGGCCAAATTTTTCGTACGTTGGCGTAAGCTGGCTAAATGGTGTGACAGGGCCTTTAGGCCAAGAATATGTGCAATTTGCTTAAATTAGCATTTTTTAAATTGATAATAGGTCATATTCAACCACAAAGCAGCGATCATTTATTAACTCATTTTTGAAAAACGCAAGAGTGAGGGAACAATGTTTGAACTGCAATGTAGCAAGGGACGACTGTATATATACACACTATTTACTATAAATAGATTAGGTTGCACACAACCACAAACAAAAGAAACTGATTTTAAATGTCCACACATTAAATGAGATTGTCCATGTTGAATTAACATTGAATTTACAATTTACATTGCTACTCATTGTTTAATCTGGATCAGATCTGGTTTAAACTTGGTTTGGAATGATAGCATTGACTCAGCAAATTTGAAATGGGATAAGATTTGAAAAATGTACACAGTATAGTCATTTTGTTGGAAAGCTTTGCTAATTCCTAATATTACAGTATCGATTATTTAGAATACAGGCCAAAAGTTTGGACACACACACACACACAACACAACTAATGATCCCAACCTCATTAACAAGGCAAGAAATTCCACTAACTGTGACACACAAACACAAACAGTTAGTGTGAATGTCTTGTTTTGCCTAAAATAAAAAAAAGATATGTCTGCGCTCATGGATGACCAAGGAAATTAAAAAATGTTCATATTTGAGAGGCTGAAATCAGCTCAAAAAAGGACTAATCAAATACCAAAATAGTTAATTAATTGGATAATCGATAATCATGAAATGTTGCAGCTCTAGTTGAAAAATGTGATGGTGGGTCCCGCAGCCAAACCAGTTGACAACCACTGATCTACACAAAATATTTTACATATATACAGGTATTTACGAAAAAAATGTACTCATCATAGTTGTAGACTATTTGTCAAAACAGAAAACAAAAACCTAAATCACCAGAAATCAAAACCTAAAAGTTGCGATTTACACTCCAAACACTCAACACTTATTTACATGCATGTGTTTGTGTTATGGTAATACATCATATTTTTGGTCTTGTTTGTTTTGGTCCCGGGGAGGAAGCACATTTCTAATTGGGTCCATCCAGAGCTGAAAAGTTTAGGAAAAGCCTGACCTAAAAAAACAACAACATACAAATGTAGAATATCCACATTAAGAGCTCAGGAAGTGAAAGTAGCTAAAGGTTGACGACTATTTATAGTAAAGAAAGAGCAAATCGTAATTGCACTACAAGGACAAATACTTTTCTAGTGAATCATATTGGGGTTTGTGTCCAGCTATCTATAGTTCTCATTAAATGTAGCATTCAGAGAAATGATTCAGCGCGGTCCCTTGCTAGGATGCACTGCAATGAACCCGTGATGTCGTCTAAGAATAAAAGAAAACACTCCATAACTTCCTTATTGGGAGTCCTGAGCGCATTGCACCACATGCTGACTAAGAAGATCAAATACACGTGCACCTTTCTTTGTCGAATGCTGCTTTTATATTCCTACCACAAAAAGGAACTAATTACAAGATGAGCATTCATCAAAAACCGCTCTTATCGTTTTATTCATTCTTGGCTTTTAATAAATACTACCTTGATTGTTCCCTGGTGTTATTGGGAAGCATGGAAGTCAGTCTTGTTTTCATAATAATAACAATAACAATAATAATAATAATCTCTGCTGGACCCATTCCCGCTTCCTGGCGCTGTGCTAGACTGTTTAATTATTATTTATCATGGAAAAGTGATAAATGAGAAGACGAGCTTCATTGAACTCCGCTGATATGGCGAGATAAATGTTTTTTTGTGTTTGTTTATATTATTTGAAACAAATGCGATAATATTCACTTCACTTTGCTCTCGAAGATGATGCAGGTTTTCATGTACAATAGACGCCAATCTTCCTAAGCACATCTTGGCTCCCAGGCCAAGTAAAGTGTCTTTTATTCTTCCAGCTACTTTGGTAAATGAGGATCTGCGCAGCAAAAGTACGTAGGATGTAAATATTCATAGCTTCAAACAGTAATCATGTGATGGTTTAAAACAGGGGTGTTCAAACTTTTTCCAACGAGAGCCACATACTGAAAAATGAAAGGATGCAATGGCCACTTGGATATGCCAAGAAGTTTGATATATTTCAAGAAAAAAAATACATCTCAGCCTTGAGATATAAGTGAAAAAGCGTATTATTAGTATGAACGTCGCTCTTTGCTCATTGCTATTTTTGCTGTTTTTTTTAATTTTTCCAAATATTTAAACTTTCTTCTCTAATAACTGTAAATTTTCTTCTCGTAAAATGACTTTCTTCTCATTATATTCTGATGTTATTCCTATAATTGAATAACTTTTACCCAACCTAACATTCCAAAAATTACAACTTTATTTAGTTATTTTTGTCATAATATTAAAACTTTTTAAAAATTGTATAATGTGCTTTAATATTTCAACTCAATGATACTAAAATGACATTATTTTTCCTCATATTATGAATTTATTCTCACAAAATTGCAAACTTTATTTCCTTGTTAGAATAGGACTTTTTTGGACTTGACTCTAGTAGAATTGCAGAAGTTTCTTATTTTTTACATTTCCATTGTTTTTTGTACTTTCTTCTTATAACTTTTCTTCTCGTAATTTTTTCTGACTTTATTCCCATAGTATTTTGACTTTATTCTAAAAATATAACTGTTTTCGCCACCTAATTTTCCAAAAATTACAACTTGTTTCATTGTTATTTCATTGTTTGTTTTTGATAATATTGCGACTTTTCAAATATAATATTTAATATTTCAACTTTATGCCACTAAAACGACTTTTTCTCTTAAGATTTTGACTTTATTCTTGTCACATTACTGCTGATTTTTCTATTTTTGCTGGGGGGGGTCTTGATAAATTCTATTTTTAGAATGTGCGGTGGGGCAATAAAAAAAACAAAAAACAGCCAGGGTCAGCAAATAGCTCCCAGCCAGCACTTTGGATACCCTTGCTTTAAACTATGCACATGCGCCGCTATTGCATTAACACCAAGTGTGCAGGCAGATCAAGCAATAATATAGACAGGTGGTCATGGAAACCTGATGCTATTTCATCCTGGTGTAACGTTAATGATTTAAAGGTTGTTGTTTGAAAACTTTCCATGGAAACAAGATGCAACTCATTTCAGTCCAGTGCAATTTTTTAATAGAGGCATCAGACAAGGAAGGATTTCTGATCCGATTTGGCTCATATAAGATTTCACATCTGTTTACTTTGCAATAAACTGTACTACTACTACTTTTTTTTTGTATTCATGTTTTCATTAAGTTCTCCAAGAATACAGTAATCCCTTATCACTTTGCACTTCAAATTTTGCGGCTTCACTCTATCACGGTTTTTCAAAAATGTTAATAAATCATCACTGTCCCGTGGTTCTATACGGCCTATTATTAGTTAAAAATAGACATTTTACATATTTTAAGCATGAAACTGGCTAAATGAAGTAAAATACTCATATAAGGCATCCAGAAGATGCAATCAAAGACGTTGTGATGAAATGTATTCTACACTGGTCACTAGCTGTCAGTAATGTTACGGTAATGTTCGATCAACAGGATTTTATTGCAGGTTTGAATTATCTCACGAAAAGCACAACACTCCCTAACACACCTGTAACCCACACCAAGCTAAAACTCAACTCTGAACCCCCAACGTCACTTCCTGTCCGCCCGCCACTCAGCTCCCCTAGGGAACATAATTTACAGCAACACAGAAAAGCACAAGTCTTATTTATGTCTTATTTTTTCTTATATCTATATATATTGGGTAATAGGAGTGCAAATGTGACTACAGGGTGAGCTCTAATAATGTAAAAAAATAAAACATATTTAAAAGGTCGTTAACAGGTTTTCTATGCTCCAACTACAAACATATTTGATTCATGAATAAAGAATCCTGCTTCATGGAAATTCACTTAACATGGTCGGGTTCGTGAACAATTGCCGATTATATAAAAATGGCGATTTTCCCTTAAATGAAACTATTTTCTTATTACTATTTATTTATTACTATTTATCATTTTTTTATTTCATTTTTGTGGAAGGTTGACACATGAGCCAAAGGTGATCTCATTCAATTTTAGTTTAAATAAAGGATACACTGTACATCTAGGATTTCCATTCTTCTCACACCACAATAAAGGACACTTTTTTAGACATTTTGCTTAGTTTTTCAAAGAATGATGAATGCAAGAGAAGCGGTGATGGCACAAAAGTTATACAAACTGTTCTTCTTATTTCTTATTCTGCTCTTTTTATTAGTTTGTATGACTATCTGCGATTACGGAACAGCTTTATCTACATTTGTAAAGAATTGACAGACTTGCATTACTTTTGTAAGCCTTTTGCAAGTGACTAAACAATTTTGCCACGGACAAGAGTGCAGAACGTCCACGCTGTCTAAGGAAATACATTCAAGGATGCCTCAGGTAGCAGGAACAAAAGGAAAATCCTACTTTAAAAAGGTCTGGAAACGGCGCTTTGCCTTTTGTGGCAGACAACAAAGCAAACTACAGGCGGAAGAATGCATTCAGGCTTGGAGTGTTAACAAATGTAACGTTGCCGCCGCCGTTGCCTTTATGCGCACTTCACTTCAGTCCTGCAGAGCTTCTACAAGGTTGTCGTGCCGCTAGAGAGTCCTTTTCAACGCAAAAACACTTTTTTGGCACCACAACGTGTTTTTGTTTTCTGAGAGAAGAACTCATCATCCGCATAAGACGCCTCTTGGTTTAAACTTGCTGTAAACTATTTGTATCCTGTATGAATTACGATGTGCCTTCTTGTCGCAGGGCGCTTAACTACATCCACGCTTCTCAACCGAGTGAAATCAGTTCCATGTCAAAATGTCCAATCCCATTAAAGACATCCACCTTTACATTTCACAAAGTGAAATGTAACAATTTTTTCTATAATTCCAAATTTGCCATGACAAATCAACAATAAAACAGAATTGCTACTAATTCCATATTTCTCAAATGATTCAAATCATTCCAATATGAAAATGCTCCAATTCTATGTAAACTCGTAATGGTACTTGTCTTGTATAGTTCTTATCTACCTTTTGAGTGTTAAGTTGCTGTGTGATGGTTTTAGCATTCTTTCTAAGATGACACCGTAAGTATTTGTACTTTATTTATCCCACAGCGAAGCATTCACTCATGTCCCATCAATGTAACATCACTGATGCCTAGTGATCAGAATACTACGTATAACTTGTCTTTTATTATTTTTTCAATAATAATAATCCATAGTCCACCACAAATCCGCCGTCATTTATTAATACATTTTTGAAAACTGCAATAGATTGTAGCTGTAGCGAGGGGCGACTACACTACAGTATAGTGAGGCTCATTCATTTGGCAAACTCAAATAAGAATGTTGTAATAGTTTGTTTTCGTATCACTCTGTGGATTTGTGTGCCCAGACTATCACACGTTGGTGACGCAGTCTTGCTGTGTTATTAATACATGAGTCCAACTGTGCTCGTGACACGTCTTTATTACTAAATGTGACTGTTAACAACTGGAAACCGGAACCGGACGTCATTGGCCCGTCTATGACGTCATTAGCGGTTGACTCTGTAGTTCTACTAACACAGTCCCGCCACAAGTCTTCGCCGTTTTTGGATCACACTACTAAATTCAAGAAATAACTCATAGCATAACACAAAGGCGATGTACGTCATCAACCAACAACAGTCTTTGTGAACAATCAAGTCTTCTAAAAGTGATGTTAAATGTTAATTTATCACTTTCATTTCAAATGTATATGCATTGCCAATCGTTTTCTATAATTGTCTGCAACTGGTTACTTGGCTTTAAATTTCCTATGAGAAAAAGCTTCCACTGTATTTGTTTCCGTGGCTTTTGTAACCGGCTCGCTCCTACTTTCAAATCCCCACATGTAGAATTTAAAGCTGACATTGATCTAAAACCCATAAATCTGCGACTTCGTCAACATCATCATCCCAACAACGATTGTCCTGTCAGTGCAAGACGGCGGCACGGCGGTCCTGACAAGTCACAATTCCACGAGCAGACTGCATATGGGGATTAGCATGTTTGCAATATCATGTGTGTGGATACAAGAGGATAAAGTTCAATCTCTCTTATGGTGGCTTCAAGCACATCTGCCGGATGATCTGACCAAGGAGAGTTTATTTTAATGCTTGATGTCTGTCTGTCAAAAAATATTGATTCACAGAGTGGTCACCTTGGATCAATCAATCAAAAGCTCTCCTAAAAAGTTAACTTCTGAAGGAGAGTTTCATCACTCCCACTCTTGAGTGGAAACCAAATACGGCCGACTGCCTTGAATCACAACTCATCTGATATTATGCACGTGCACGTCCGTCCAATGTGCGTGTGTGCGTGTCAGGAGACGCAACAGCGGCGAGACGTTGCTCCTGTGGGCCGTCCCTTGCATCAGATTTCTTCATCTCATGTAGGTTGAAACACGTCGTCTCGGTTTTTGGAAAAGTCGGTTCTGACAACACAAGCGGGTGGAGGATTCAACTTCGACAAGAAGTCAAGATATTCTACATTTCCCCCTTCAATATCATAATAAGAATTAATGAGGGTAAAATGAATGATATTGAAGGGGGGAAACATTAAGAATATCTTCTTGTCACAAAATTGGACGCAAGGGACGGCCCACATTGCATTGATTTGAGCACACACCCTCTTGAAATTCCTACTTATCCAAGCAACTAAATCACATTTTGAGGGCTGTAATATACTCGAAAACCAAAAACTTTGCCAGCACATGTATCCAGGTGGAAGTTAACATGTTTTAGGGGTAGCTCCCCAAAACCCGCTTGGTGAGAAAATATTAAGTGCGTCCGATTGACACGAAATCCGGTACGCATGTCATCACAACAGGACGCAAGGGAATCACCAAATCCGTGCTGTAAGGTACGCAGGTAGCCGTGAGCTGTTTGCCGCATTTTTCTGGGTCATTTTGGGTCATTACTGGTTGTCGTAAGTTGACCTTCTGGTTTCATTTCTTGTTTATTTTAAGGGCTGTCCACACGGAAAAATTTTCAAAACGGCAAAGTACTTTATTGTCACCTTATATCCACACGGAAACAGCGTTCTTGGTGGCCTGAAACGTTTTTTTTTTGTTTTTTTTAAAATGGCTTCCAGAGTGGGAAAATCTGAAAATGCAGGCTTGTCGTTGCTGTGTAGACAAGCAAACCGCTACTTTCTGAAAACGATGACGTCACCGCCCCCGTCGAATGAATGAATAAATACATTTGTGTTCAGCTCAAGAAAAATGCCAGCAAAAACAAAAATGTTTGTTATTGTTGGGTGCCAACATCCATATTGACCCGACAACGGACGCACACGGTGTCCCGTATTGCCACGAGAATCAAAACTAATCTGTAAAACCTCAACGACTTCGGTTTGACAGCTTGACACAGGCTACACCAATCGATGCCAGTGCCTTTGATCACTCCCTTGTCAAATGTATTGCATTTCCACTCATCTTGCATCTTTATGTACACGCTTTGCCTAGCTGTCAGTGGCAGCAGCTAGCTAGCTTACTGGCTAGAGCTATGAGCCTAGCTTCTCATCTTCAGACTACAAATGTGACTTTTTACCACAGTGACATTTTGTTTTTAAAACAAAAAAAGCGATGCGGTTAGTTCAAAAGTCATTTTTGTCCCACGGGGAAGTGGATATCACGTTCATGGGGTACGTAGTAACTTACTTACGTACAAAGTGTCGCCCGACAATTTTACTCTCTTGTTGTCATTATTCTAATTATGTCTTGTGCGCAAAACACTATTTGTGTGTTGTTGTTGAATGAACACAAACACATAGTGAGTCCAGCCTTATGATGGTGATCAGATGATTTTGAGTAGGTCACAAAGGGTCAAGGAACATTTGCTTCAAACTTCAAAGTTTTTATTATAAATGTTTAATTCAGACTTTATATTTTTTATATCATCACCAATGACGACAAAATAGCATAAAGAAGATGGCCACACTGTTTGAGTGGAAATGTGCTTGGTAAATAAAGTAGTGTACAATTAAAATGTTGCCAGTCACAAATAAAACACAAATAGTTGACAGCTAATAGAGATGAAAGTTGGACACCCCTGCAACCCGGATACTCAATTTATTCTCTTTTAACTTAAGCACCACACATTTCTAAGATATTTATTTGTATTACAGTGCTCCCTCGTTTATCGTGGGGAATAGGTTCCCAAAATAGCCCACAATACGTGAAACCCGCGAAGTAGCCAACTTTATTTTTTTAAAAGGTGATTATATATGTTTTAAGGCTATAAAACCCCTCACCATACACTTTATACACTTTTGTCTGACATGCATTTACATTTTCTCACATTTCTCTCGTTTTAACACTCTCAAAGTTCAAATGTTATTTTAATTTTAATGATCAACCTTCAAGGTTGGACCCTAGAAATGATTAAGTGACTCACAAGTATGCACTCCTCTGACCGTGCCTCGTCCTGGCACTGTTCGGCTGTAGCGTTTTTGTATCCTTGTTAAAACATATTGTTCCTGGCGTAGCATTTTACTGCGCCTACTCGTCCTCCATGAACCAATGATTAATTTACAGCATTCCGTAATGGCGTCCTACAGCCACCAAAATCCAGCAAAGAGCTAGAGATCACACACACACTGAGACGAGGTGGAGGGATGACATACTTTCTCAGGCATTCGTCTTCAACTGCCACATGAGTATGCAACACCCTCTACTGGTAGCAGTGGTAATATAATAACAGACACATACAACAGAGCGCCGATAGGTCGCTGTAATAGACCACAAGGACACAGAACACATATTCATATGCTGTTAAAAAAAACATCCAAAATTGCACTTTAAAAAAAATCCGCCAAACAGCAAGTCCGTGAAAGGTGAACTGCGATGTAGGGAGGGAACAAAAAAAATATTGTATTTGTATCACAGTACTCCAAAATATGCATGAAATTAAATTCAGGTTTGTGTCAAATAGTACAAAAATCGGTTCAGACAAAGCGCCAAAAAATGCCAATCCACACAAAGGTTTATTTTTTAATAATTACCTATTTGCCAGGGGCCGTTGGAATTGCCTGATGCAACCCCGACCAATACCACATACAGTATTGTGAGAAAGTGTTTGACCCCTTCCTGATATATTTGTTTTGCATGTTTGTCACACTTAAATGTTTCAGATCATCAAACAAATTGAAATATTAGTCAATGACAACACAGCTGAAGACAAAATGCCGTTTTTAAATGAAACTTTTAATTTGCATTGTACACGTGTTGTTGATAATGTTGATCAACTAGTTTCTCACCCTTCTAAACAAATAATGTATTAGCATAATTTGATTTTGCTGTCAAGAAGTCAAGTCATGCGTGTGACAAAGCGTGCTCCCGTTCTCGCTTTGGCTTCTGTGAGCACTCGCCGGATTAGCCTAAAAAGTCATTAGCGGAGTATTTTTAGAGCCAGTAAAAAGTTTTACAAGGAACTTTCCACGGCTGAGGGACAGGACCTCTGGGATGAGACTTTATGTAAGGACCAAATGTGAACCGCCCCAAAACCCGGCAGAACTCCACTACTCAACTGGTGGCCCATGGCCCAAATCCGACACAAACAGCAGACCACTATTTGACTTGTCTTAAAAAAATATACTGTTTTGTATTTATTTATTTACTTTTATACATTTATGCAGCACATACTCAAAAACACCAGAGCGCTCCTGTCATATAGAGCATCTTCGGCTGGAAATTTTGCTGGAGGTTTCTAAAATCAGCTGAAAATTCTTGTCATATAAAGGATGTTTGACTAGTGTTATTGCAGAAGGAGCTTAAGAACAGCAGTGTGCTCCTGTTATATAGAGGATCTTTGAGTACTTGTCTTTTCTGCCGTAGGGCCTTAAAAACAGCTGAGTGCTCCTGTCAATAAGAGGATTTTTGACTGATGTTTTTTGCTGAAGATTCCTAGAAACAGCAGACAATTCCTGTCATATAAAGGATCTTTGACTAGTGTTTTCTGAAGTATGTCCTTAAATACTGCAAGGCACTCCTGTTATATCGGAAATCTTTGGTGTTTTTGCTGGAGATTCCTATAAACAGTAGAAAAATTCTTGTCATATAAAGAATGTTTGGCTAGTGTTATTGCAGAAAGAGCTTAAAAACAGCTTAATGTGTCTGTCATATGGAGAATCTTTGACTACTGTCTTTTTTGCTGTACTGTAGGTCTTTAAAAACAACTGAGTGCTCCTGACATATAGAGCAGCGGTCTCCAACCAGTTTTGACCCACGGACCAGCTCGGGAGGCTGTCTTATTTATTATGTATTTATTATGTATTATTATGTATTATGTATTGTATAAAACTAAGACAGGAAACCCACCCACCATCCACCAGTCTGGAGTTTGTTTCTCAGAAAGAAGATTATTACGTCACAGTTTGATGTGGGGTAAAAGGCCGTGTGCTAGCATGAATTAACTTGAGGTTGTGCACCAACAAAAAAGCACATTAGCACTCAATAACATCATCAAAACTTACCTTTATGCATTCCCACATAGTATCAGCATTTGAAACCGAATTTGAGGTGAAAGAAAAACAGTAAAAATACAGTATAGTAGTCTATCTGTGCTGCACGGAAGAAGGTCAATCGAGAGGATGTCTGACTCACGTTTAGTAAAAACAGCAGAGTGCTCCTGAGGAGGACAGAGGACCTTTGACTCGCTCTTTTGCTGGCGATTCCTAAAAACAGCAGCAAATTCCTGCCATATAAAATATCTTTGACTTGCGTTTTTGCAGGATGTCCTTAAAAACCGCAGGGCGCTCCAGTCATGTAGTACTGTAGATCTTTGACTGGCATTTTTGCAGAAGGTGTTTGAAAACAGCAGAGTGTTGCTGTCATATAGAGGACCTTTCCCGTTTTTGCTGGATATTTTGAAAACAGCAGGAAATTCCTGTCATATAAAGGATCTTTGAGTAGCGTTTTTGCAGTATGTCCTTAAAAACTGTAGAGCGCTCCTGTGTTACACAAGATCTTTGATTGGCATTTTTGCTGAAGGTGTTAAAAACTGCAGAAAACGTACATCACGTAAAGGATCTTTGACTCTCATTATTGCAGAAGGTGCTTAAAGTAAAACTGCACTTTTTTGATAACATGTAATACTGCTGTGCCCTATTTTGGTCCTTTTAAGCATTACTGGAAGCTCCTTCCTGGGCGCACTGATTTCACATAGCAACATAGAAAGAAACACTCAAACTAACATGAACTTTTCCAAACTCAGAAATAAAAACACAGCAGCAGTACCTTTTGGTCGTGTCTGAGGCATTGTGAGTCTGTGGTAAAGCTAGTAGCTAGCCGGTGTGTTATGGCCCAGTGTCAGTACGCCAGTAATGTAGTTCGATCAGCGTAACAATGTTAATAATAATAACAATGCTGTAGCTTGCTTAATATGCACGTCACATGATATGTAAATGGAATGTTGTTGCTGCTTTTTGGAGACCTTTTCAAACGACTTTATAGAAGGAAGTGTGTCCCGTACGTGCAGTAATGAACTGGTTCTTTTTATCTGTTTTCATGTCTTTAAAACGCACAGTAAAGAGAAAGACATATGTGTTCATCATGTCTTACTTAAGGATTGTGGATGATGGGCAAAATTCTTTAAAAACAACACAGCGCTCCAGTCATATAAAGGATCTGTAAGTAGCGTTCTTGCAAGGCATTCATTAGGACAGCAAAAACAGTCCTGACATTTATGGATCTTTGACTAGTGTTATTGTACAAGGTGCTTAAAAACAGCAGTGCACTCCTGTCATAGAGGATCTTTGCCTAGTGTAGGGCTAGTTTTTGTAGGCCTGCAGGTGTAGTTAGTGTACAGAGGCTGCAAAGTATGAAGAGTCCAGTTCTCGTGCGGTTGTAGACTCATAGTGGAGTTTTAGAGCGCATACGTGCGCAGTTTGACAAAGCTAACGGTCCGACACCTCGCAGACAATGCTTCCTGCGAGCCAATAAAATCATAAAACGCCTCGCGGGCAGCTTCCCTCTTTGAACACTCCAAGGCATTCGAGGAGACGGCAGACATGACGGTGTGAACTGCAACAGTCTGGCGCTAGACGGCGCTTTACGCCGCCATTCACAGTTCAAAGGTAATATCGCAATTTTTGGTTTGGAACATTGGGTAACAAAATGCCAGCAGGGTGGGGTGGGTCTCGGCGCAGGGCAAGTGCAGGTCGCACAAAACCGAGCGTGGCAATGTTGTGAGTAGCTTGTTTGGGCGCCCAAGACGGTAATTTTGCGATTCTCCTTTTGAAGGTTTGTGAATGGCAGCGGAGGAGGGGGTGTGATGTTTGTGGCGCGCTGGCAGCTGAGGCAATCTGGGTCTCAAGCACATCTAAGTTTGGCCAATTAGTTCCAGTGCCACTATTAATGTGCTGAAGGGGTGCGCCCAGCAGGGGGTCGAGGGCGCTGCTCAAAGGGCTTCGGGTCTCGCTAAGAGGAGGGCGGAGGGGGGCGGGGTGCGTTGGATATGGCCAACAAAGGTGGGGGTCAGGACCTCAGGGCCATGTGAAAGCTGCACCATGTCCACTGACCCAGCTGCCCCACCCCCAAAACACTTGGAGGAACGCTGCACAGTGCAACACACTGCACACATTTTACTAATAAATACAGTTCATCAATAACTGTATCGGTCACTTCTTTGATTTTTATTGACAATATATTTATTGACAAATAATGCACCCTAATTAGTTAAAATGTGAGATTTTTGGAGCGACTTATATATGTTTTTTTTCCCCCACACTAACAGGCGTTACGGTGCTCTAGGCTTGTCTGCCAGTATCTGCTACTCCTGTCACTCCTGAACTACTGAAAACGTACAATGTAAACATCAACTTATACAGACAACTGAGGGTCTATCCACACGGAAATGTTTTCAGATCAAAACGACAAAGTATTTTATCATTTCAGCCTCTCATCCACACAAGAACGGCGTTCCGGGTGACCTGAAAAGGTATTTTTTTAAAACAGCTTTCAGAGTGGCCGTGTATACAGG
This sequence comes from Dunckerocampus dactyliophorus, assembly GCF_027744805.1. Classification (NCBI taxonomy): domain Eukaryota; kingdom Metazoa; phylum Chordata; class Actinopteri; order Syngnathiformes; family Syngnathidae; genus Dunckerocampus; species Dunckerocampus dactyliophorus. The sequence continues at coordinate 18,303,246 of NC_072834.1, forward strand.
CAATACGAGAACAATGACATCACCGACCTACCACCACCTCGTCGCCGTCACGTCACCAGAAGCGAGCTTCGACGACAAGCCAACATAATATCTGAATATTCCGACGGACATGACTCACCTCAGTCGACATTCTCAGTCGATATTTTGTTGTCTTACACTCCTTAATGACTTGCAGGAGTAATTCCACTTCTCGTAAGCGGAAGACGACAAACGTATGCGCATCTGTTCTTTCTTCTTCTATGGTTTGGAGTGTCACGTGGTTCCGTCTGCGTGCCTGTTCATAGCGCCACTCGGCGCTTATAAGAGACAACTGGGGGAGATGGAACTCAAATGCCCCCAAAAAGAAAATCATATTCTGCAGAAGCCGCAAGTAGTGAAATCTTCAGCTGTAAACGGCAATCGAAGAGCAGAAAGGAAGTTTGGGGTGAACGAGAAACTTGTGAGAGACTGGCGAAAAGCGGGGGATACTCTAACTGCAATGAATGAAACAAAAAAAGCTAATCGCGGTCCAGCAGCTACAGTAGATGGCCACAGCTAGAGGAACGAGTTCACAGATTGGTGCGTGTCAACCGTGCAGTTACGTCTCCACGCCCGAGTAGGTGCCAAGATGATGAATGTAGATGACTTTGCAGGTTGTTTAGACTATACAGTAGTTATCTGAATAACTATATGTACACTAACATACCACCTATTCACATTAACAGACGCCTATTTAGCCTGTTCTCCATTTTATTATTATTATAACTTGTCTTTCAAGATTAAATGTCTGTTCTTGGTCTCCGATTAAAAATAATTTTCCACCAAAAAATGCAGCTCATATTCCAGTTTGACTTGCATATGTTTTTCCCCTCTTCATTGTGCATTTTTGCCTGGTACGACTTATGCTCCAGAGCGACTTATTGTCCGGAAAATACAGTATATGTACTCCACTCTAATTAGCAGAAAAGTTAGATTTTTGGGGGTTCTATTAATTAATCTTTCACATTTTTAACAAGTAAACATTGTATTTTCTAGTGATTTTGTCAACAAAATGCACACTATTAGCAGAAAAGTTTCATTTTTTGTGTTTCTATTGATACATTTTTAAAATAAATAGTGTTTTTTAGTGACTTTGTTGAGAAATTGCTCAATGTTTTGTCAGCATTTAGTTAGTTAGTGTCGAACAAAGCACATGCAATGCAGTCCAATTAGTTAAAATGTGACATTTTGGGGGGTTTCTGCTGACACATATTTATATACATCTCCATCCATCCATCCATCCATCCATCCATCCATTTTCTATGCCGCTTCTCCTCATTAGTGTCGCTGGGGTATGCTGGAGATATTTAAATGTATTGTTTTTTGTGATTTTGTTGAAAATTGCTTCATCTTGGTCACTGTCCAGAATGTTTTTTTGAGGGTGACAGAGTAATTCACTGTAATTAGTAGAAAAGTGACATTTTCGGGGTTCCTATTGATGAATTTTTCAAATTTTTAACAATTAAATTGTGTAGATATTTTAGTGATTTTGTTGACAAATTGCTACGGTTTTTGTCGACATTTAGCTAGGGTGACCGAGAGTCACACTAAGTACATGTAATGCACTCTAATTAGCAGAAAAGTTCTGTTGTGGGGGTTTCTTCTGATGAATTGTAAATAACTAATTATCGTGTTTTTTAGTGGTTTTGAAGAGCATAAAATGGTCGAGACTTCACAAGACTATAACCTTGTTGAAACCTCTTCCAACAAGGATTTAGTACATGGAACGTAATTGTTTTTTACAAATATGTTTTTTTTTTGTGTAGTGGAGGTGCAATAATTCATCAATAGATCAATGATTAACTACTTATCCAATTAATCAACAAGTATTTGGGTATTTCAGGGCTGCAGAATAACATTTTTTTTTCCTAGGAGAACTGTGGCCCCTAACTTAAAATTTAGGCGCGCAAGCAGAAAATTTAAGGGTGCACACCAAAAAAATCGACTTGCAAAGTAAATATTCACATTTCCTATCATTTTCAGTGTATTACTGACAAATACTACTAACTCCAATACTGTCCTCTTTTCACACACCTCAAATAAATAAGGGACACATTGTTGACAAGGCAAACTTGAATTTAATTTGATTGTTTTAGAGTAACACTAAGGCATGGGAAATTAACTGTACAATAATTAATTCACAATAATTGTTAAAAATAACACAATTGACCGAATAAAATAATTTAAATGTTATTATAGACATACTGTATGTCTTGCTTAAACAGGACAGTATAAAATATTAGAAATTGTGTGTCCAGGTTTATGATAAAGCAGGTGTATCCAACTTCCAGCACTATTAAAATTACTTTGACAAAAACAAAGGAGAGGCGAGTTATTTGTGTGGCAGAAAATGGCACAAAAGTCGATCAAATGAGAATGAAACGTGAGCGATCACACACGCTGCCATCGATGGGTTTAGACTGTGATAAGTTGGCGTCAATTGACTCCACATTTTACAGACTTTTTTTCTTTCTCACGGTAATAAGGGACAAAGTGCATGCCTGGTCAACGCTTTTATCTGGTCGCACATGCACGAGTAGATGAAATATTTACTCCGAATGTCTCATTTTAGTTGCAAAATGTGACTATTTCGTTGCAGCGTATAGCCCTGTATTTGATTAATCTTTTTTTAAGGAGACTTATTATCTTTGTTTTAGGCAAAACAATTTATTCACACAGATCAGCTTTGCATGTGCGATTAATTGAAACATCAAGCTTCAGATTAATCAACTAAAAAAAAATATCGTTAGTTGCAGCCCTAGTTTTTCTGATCTCCTACTGTAATATGTCAAGAGCATTTAGAGGACAGAAGGCAAGTCATACATTTTATGTCAGAGAGTCTCTGTTTTGTTTGTTTGTTTGTTTAATGAGGGCCCCCCCCTGTGGCGTTATAACTGTGGCTCCCCCTATTGGTTGTGGTGGTGTGGTCATGTAATACTGATACGGTATCTTTAAAGTTTTACAATCAGACAGATGCTCAATGACTTACAGACAATTATTTGCTAAGGCAGTTTTTCACCCAATCATGCTCAAATTTTACACACACGTGCTTATCAGCACCAAATTTGGTGCCAATTCAGCTAAACACCTTAAAGTTACAGTGGGTTGTTTTTTAGAGCAGTGTAATGAGCTGTGTGAGAAATTTCAAGTATATCCAACTTATGGGGTCACCCTTTGGGGTTTAAAAAGTGTGGTGTATTTGTCAGAAAAATAATAGCACAGGCAACAGACAAATTTTCACCCTTTTGGGTGCAACGGTTCAGGAGTAGACGAGTTAGCTAATTGGAATGTTTTGCTAACCTACAACAAACATTTTAGTATCTATTTATTTAAGGTAGTTTTTTTTACATTCATGTTGCAATCAATGGCAAATATCTCGTAAATATACTTCCTTGATTTACTTGAGTGAAGAGATAATGAGAAATCACATATGATAAATACGCAAGTAGTCAACAAAACGTGTTCTTAGGTTGCTGAAAACTAAATGGTCTGCCATTTTGAACAGATTTGTGTAACAAAATGCTCAAAATAGTGCTGTTTTTATCACTTTCATTTGAAAATGGAGCCATTACTCTGCCGGTCCACATTCTGATGGACAATGGTACGGCGGGTGGGGTCAAAGCGCTGACCACTGGACAGTTTGACAGCAGCCTTTGTGTTGTTGTCCACCAACAATAGGGGTGAGACGTGGGCGACAGAGGACGGGGCACCCCCCTCCCCCATACGCCCCCCACCCAACTCATGTGTAGTTCTTGCCTGCTGACCTTTCACCCCTACTGTCATTGTCCAAGTAAAAATAATAAAATCTGTTCTGGGCTGCTGTCTTTATTGCGCGTCCTGGGGGGGGGACCCTTATGTCCTTGATTCGGTGCGCTGGAAGGTTGACGGTAGCATTGGAAGATCGGAAAACTATCTTAATGCGACATAATAATCAAGAATTGGGTTGGTGACGGATGGAGTGGAGATTCAAAATAAAAAAATAAAAATAAAAAATCAACTTGCGTGACTTTCGAGATGATAGTATTGACTAGTCGGGTACGCCATACTCACAGTTCAGTATGTACCTCGGTTTTAAGGTCACAGTTTGGGTACAGTAAGGGAACAATAGGCATACATTTGTGTTCCGGCTTCTCCTTAGCACTATCGCTGGCTGGGCTGGGCTGTATTTGTTTTTACGAATTAGACACATGACTATATGGCAGTCGCAAGACAGGTACACTTCCTGTCCCTCACTTAATGTGTACAGCGTGGGAACTCTGTATGTTTCTGTACCGTACCGTAAAACAGTCACACCCCTATTCACACATATTGAATCTTCACTCTGAGGCAACTTTTTGTTTTCTTTCGGGTCAAGTTTTGGAGGTCAGTGTCGAATTATCACGTTTAACTAACGACTAACTTAACCCACCCCAAACGCCTTTGTCCCAGGAGTCTCAAAACCAGTTTTACCTGACAGATGGTTGCCAGTTGTCAGGCAACGAATGAGAACTCTCTCCAGTCAGAAAAAGTGGAACTGGTCAATGAGTTTAAATTATAAATGCATATGAAAGCAACAGTCCAAGCGCACGTCATCCCAAACAGGTTCAACCGACGCCTTTGAGGTGCAATCACTGAACGTCAACATTTTCCTTCACCAGCCAATCTAATTTGCTGATTTTTATCCAAACCTATGTTAAAACTGCTCTCCGATTGGTGGAAATGCAAGTTTTTAAGCTATTCAGTAGTTTATGGTACACGTGTGGGCTCCCCTCCACCATTCTGTAACCCCTCCCGAGCACCAACAAGACAAAATTGGAACGGGACAAGAATCGTAAATTATAAATAAAGTTAAATATCCATAATCCCATTCATGATACCAGGTGTTCAAAACGTCTTCAAACTAAATCTTTGAGGACCAATCGCAAGAAAGAGTTGCTCTAAATCGCTATAAAATCTTACTAAGGACTCGTTGAGTTTTAAACATTTTCCTTCATTTCTTTCAACAGCCATTCTAATTTGCTGATTTTTACACCAACTTATGCTCTCTGATCGGCTGTAAATGCAAGTGTTAAACTTAAATAGTAGTTTATTGTGCATGTGTACACTTCCCCCCGCCAACATGTAGACAAAAAGTCAGTTCTGTAACCCCGGCCGCCCCCACCCCGGTGCTCTTTGACCCCGTACTGGAGGCCTGACTGAACACAAACAGTGGTCGTCCCCTTCCCATGCCAAACCCCCTCCCCAGACTCTCCAAATCCACTGAGGGCTCCTGTTTCAGCAGCACCAATGAAAAGCCATACTGTAAATAACGGGGTGCAGCGTGGGTTATGTGGTCCTGAGACCCCGCATCCAGCCTACTGTAACAGACCCCTGATGCTGACAATAGAGCCTCTCACGGGCGTTAAGGCAACGGGGCAGCTCTCTCCCTACTGGGCTCGCTCAGAATGGAGGATTAGGAGGAGAAAAAAAACAGGGTCTCTGTCAGGTTCTCCAAGGGGGTCAACCCCCTCCAAACCAGCATTGCAACCCCGTCCTACAGACACTTTAGCCTTTGTCCCCGGGCAGGACGTGGGAGCAGAGAAGGAAGGCGAGAATGCGGGGGCGGGGCTAAAGTCTACGTAGTACCAATCAGCCTGACAAAAAAAAAAAAAAAAAAAGCAACAGAATCAGGATCGGAATGACTCGGAGGTGTAAATGTGGAGCTTGCCAAGGCACGCTGATAGAAATGGAGTGTTTCTGCTGCACTGACTGACATACAGTGTTACTATCCATGGAAGACTTTGCGTATATGGCGAGGAGAACATTGTGTCAAAAGAATGCATCACATCACAACAAATTAAGAATTGTTAGCGCTATAACTAACCTTGCAGTGGTACAAACTTCCTTCTACCTACCCAAAATCAACCGGAAAAGACATCCCAGGTCAACTGGAATAGACGGACAACTGTCAATAAAGTAAGTCACCATGATATTGACTGTGATACATGGAGCATATAGTGCTTGATATCACAACACAGTCCATCTAGCAGTGTATAAAGAAAACATGGAAAACATATCGGAAAACCACAACAAGAAACTGTAAATTGTGAGTGCTCGGGCCCTTGTACAGTACGATGAGAATAAATCAATCAACCAGCTATTATTTACTCCAGAACAAAAAACTGATTCACAGTGATGTTTGAGGCTGATTTTTGAGGCGCAGGTGCTGCAATGTCTTTTGAGGCTGGTCGTGTCCGCCGGCGACCCAGCGCCTTTAAGTGAGTGCACAACGCGAGGGAGGCCAAGAAGACACGATGCGAGAGAGAGAGAGGAGGTTTGAGGTCAGAGGCTAAGTGAAATATATCCTCGCTCTAAGGCATGCAAGTGAGAGGATGCAGGAAGCTGAGGCCCGGAGATAAGGGGTAAAGACGTGGCCGATAAGCACCCAAACACCTGCTAAGGGAAGCCTCAGACCGGCGTTGAGGAAAGAAAGAATAAAACCATCAGTGAGACGGCCACTGAAATCTGCTATTCCTTTCCCAAAGGTGAAAGCAGGGAGGGAAACTGCGACGGCAGGCGGGGAGGGGTGGGTGCACGCTTAATGGCATACGGTGGCAAGTATACAGCATCATTTGTAAGGTCGGCGGCGAGACAGCGGTGACAGAAATGATGCCGTTTGAGTCATGACATGCCACAGCCACCGGCTTCAGTGATCAGTCCACAAAATGGAATGACTTTTTTTTTTTTTTTTTTTTTACTATTCCACTCTTGCCTTTTGGTCGCCCAGGGACAAACAGACAAACACAAAACAATCTGGATGCAGTCAAGGGAGACCTTGGAGATGCCTGACAGCCAAGACGGGCAAAGAGCGTGGGGAGACAGGATCCATCAAGTGTCAAGGGAGGACATTCACAGGCTAGAATATAGAAAACTAACCGACCGATCCGAAGACGGTTGCTATTACAAAGTCAATTAGGGTGAGACTGATGAATCTCATCCAAATTACTTTTAAAACCAAAAATCAAGTTTATTTCAGCTAATTTGCATTGTTCTTTTTTTTTTCAAATTATGGAGATATACTTGGAAGGCCCTATGGTAAGATTTGATCCCATGATAAGATGAAAATTGCAAGTTATTAAAACCACATGCAGCATTTGACATAGCATTTGTTCCATAGAAACCACACTGCCCCCCCCCCCCCCCCCCACCCCACCCCACACACACACACACACACACAGCGTAGGACTGTGGAGGGGGACCTATGCCATCATCAGTTCCCTCCCTCCCTACGCTTAATCTCTCTCCGGGTGTCTTCGGTCAGCAAATACATAAATCAATTATGGTTTTAAGCTTCATGCCATGATTTACCCAACTGATCCCTCTTGGATTACAGCACAGCTTAGAATGGGTCGGTTTGGGGGTCTACATCTTCGAGTCGCCTTGACAGTCATCGCATGTCAGGAGCTTTTTTTTCTTTTGCATTTTTAGGAAGTGTGCTTTGTGACTCATTGGTTTATTGCAGGGGTGTCCAAACTTTTTCCACCAAGGGCCACACACTAAAAAAAACTGAAAGAATGCAACTTTGCCACTTTGATATGTTGTAAAGCAACACATGTAGCTATGCTAAGCAGTTATATATATTTCAAGAAAAATCTGCTTCTCAGCTTTGTCATATAGATGAAAGTGTATATTACTATGAACTTTGCTCTTTTTTCTCCATTATTTCCCACATTTCATCTTTCTTCTTAAATACTCTTCATAAATTTTTTTTGTAATATTATGACTTTATTCCCATAACTTTTTCCCCAACCTAATTTAAAAACAAATCTAAAACTATTTTTGTTTGTTTTTCCTAATATTTGGACTTTGGAAAACTATTATATTTTTTTCTTTAATATTTCACCTCAAAGCTGCTAAAATTACATTTATTTTTCCTCATATTATGAGTTTATTCTTGTAAAATTGTGACTTTTTTTCTCTTAAGATTTTGACTTTATTCTGGTAGTATTACAGCTGTTTTTTTCCATTCCTGATGTTTTTTTTTTTATTTCCAACTATTTAAACTTTTTTCTTGTAAATTTTCTTCTGGTAATTATGACTTTATCCCATAATATTTTATTTGTTATTTTGTTTGTTTCAACTTTATGCTACTAAGATTTCCTCATAATATTCCATTATTCTCGTAAAATCTTTTACAACTTTATTCCCTTAATATTTTGACGTTATTCTTGTAAAATTACTACTGATTTTTTCAGTTATCCTGCAGATTTTTTTTTTTGTGTTTCCTTGTATAACAATTTAATTTTTAGAGTGTGCCAAGGACCAAAAAAAAAAAAAAAAACAGCCACAAATGTATTGGCACAAAGTACATCAAACTGTCATTTGGTGTGTCTGGCTATCATCAAACAACAAAAGTACTGGAACTCCAGATTTCCATCCATCCATCCATCAATCTTCTATGCCGCTTATCCTCACTAGGGTCATTTGTGTAATTTTTTTTGTGAAAACGGAAGATGATTGTTTGCCTTTGCATATAGTTAGGATTTGTTGTGGTTGGGCGAAATATAAAATTCTAGGATGGGATTTTCTGGGGTGTTAGAATCTTTTGAAAGGGGTTAAAAACCCAACATAGAGATTATAATCGTGAATCTACTCTAGTTGACCCTAGTTTATCTTTGTGATCCAGCTAACAGCTACGGCTAATTTATCGTCCAGTTGCTGTCCGGCTGCTCCATGAGCCCACTGGGTTACAAGCTTGCACTCTCCTCACTTTCGGTACCTGAGAGCTCTTTTGTAACAGGTGACGATGCAGAGAATGGGGCTAATTTTTATGACTAGCTTCTTAACGTGCTGCTATCACTCCGCTGGGGCCCCTTTGCCAATCGCTGGCAAAGCATTCAAGTAGCAACAAAGAGGCTAATTAGGAGCTCTCTCAGCGCAGGCTGCACGGGCCTCCGATTTGATACTTCCCAGGGAGGCTGGGGGCCCTCCAAGGTGGCGGCGGTAGATTTTTTTTTCCACATGCACTCCAAACACACACACATTTGTGAGCACACTTGGATCGGCCCTCTGGCTCATTGTGACCATCCTCTCTATGGTCTGCCAGAGTGACAGAATCAGAGAGGGGGGGAAACCGGCACGTTTCCTTTTATATGGCAGGGACCTGGAGAGGGGATGCTAATGGGATATCGATGGGATTAGAACCTGGAGCGTTCTCTGAACTCTTAAGTAAAATCCATTCATCTTCAAGGCTGTTTTTCTAAAAGGGAAAGCTTGATACTGTAAAAAAAAACAAAAACAAAAGAAAGCCGCTTCCTTTCCGGTGCCAAAAGTGGCCACAGCTTCAGGCGCTTCGAGATACAGATCAGGACGTAAAAGGCCGATAACACATTTGCATGTCACCTGATAACTCACTCTAATTAGTGCTCCCCGAGAGCTCCTGTTTGGAACAAAATGGACACATACAGGAGGCCAACATCCACAGTACAGTATGTTATCCTTATCCGCCCCGACAGACCACAAGGCCCCCACAGAGACAAAAGATGGGGGGGCTCAGTGTGTCGCTTTCAGCAGAGACAGCAATAGTAGCAGCTGGTCGCAGCGAGTCAAGCTGCTAACTTTTATTGCACAAGCACCTCCTTCCACGCTTATCACAGGAGGGGAGGTGATCTAATCAGCCTACTGATTAGATCATTGCTTTAGCCACAAGGTTTTTCCTCCGATTCCAAAAGAGCATCCGTCGGACTCAGCATCAGGAGCCTTGACGTTTGACTGTCGTGGCTTTGACACGATGCAGCCCTCCTCCCCCCATGTTAAGCCTTTAATCGATACATCTCCCTACCCTGACAGTGAGGACTAAGCGACTAAGCGCAGGTCTGAGATCAGAGGGAGATGGCCAGTCTAAATCTTTATGGTTCAACCGGAACCTTTTAAAAAGGTCTACTGTATATTCGGGCACAGCTGGCTCTGTGGCGAGCGACAGCAGGCGCGGCAAACGCCACAGATCAGGTCAAAGTCTTGGCTCCTTAGGGGGCCCTAAACAAATGCAGCAGCCTTCAACAAGTGCAGGAAAGCACCTGGATGGGGTGGTTGGGCATTGGGAAAGGAAGAACATTTTGGTTTTGGATCCTGAAAACATTGCATATCCAGGAGTAGGCAACCGGTGCCTATTTGGTACCCAAATTAGGATTGTTCGGGGTTGGCAGATGTTTGCGTTCTCCTGATTATTATTCTACTTATGGGTAGCTTCAGTTTCAGGAATTGGCAACAGGTGCCCATCTGGCTCGCCAACAATCGAAATTAGGGTTGTTGGTGGACGTTTTCGAGTTTCAGGCAGTTTCCTACACACCAGGACTACTTTATCCCTCAACCGGCAGTCGCACAAAAGACCAAAAGAAGTAAATACTATTGGATTCTGTGCAGTGCTATGAAATCAGGGGGCATATTTGTCTTTGAAAGGAAAGCGTCCGTCTCACTTCTGCATCCAAAAATCCAAACTTGCTTGTCAGAAATGACGTGGTTACTGGTTGGTAGTTTCCAAGGCACACAGGAGTCTGCGTGTGTGTGGAAGAAACAAACCACCATCCTCTGGCCTCACCTCGACATGAAGAGCACACGTGTGTATACAAGTACAATGTTATCACCTGCTGCAAACGGCACGCCTATCTATCTGCACTCAATCTACAGTTTACCGAGGAGGGGTGCCAGGGGAGGTTATCTGCACCCCACTCTGATATGCACAAATAAGAGCCTGCGGCCCGCTGTTTAAACACCTGGAGCCCCAGGTTTATTAGAGCGTCCTCTGAGCAGAAGGACAGGAAACGGAAGAGCGAGTGCCGCCGCTGTCGCAGAAGTAATGAACAGCCAAAGCAGTGAGAGTGCAGACATTTAATACCGGAATGATTATTTCCACCACTGCCGAGCCAAATAAGCAATAATAGGAACGCCGGGCGCAAACAAAAAAGAAGCGTGAAAATCCTCATCTCATCTCCCAAAACGGCCGAGAGAAGTTAAAGCACTGATTGCTTTCGAGCAGAGACGCTCACCTGTGCTATCACGCACATTACAACCAGGGTCACTCATTTGTATGAGAAGCAGCGATCAGAGGAACTATAAACACAAGGCTAATTTTTTCTTTTATAGCAGAGCATCACACATTTATTTTATTTGCCCAATAAATCACTCTTGTCTGTTTATTGATTCATTTCTCAGTGCCAGACTGGAATGCCAAAGCAAGAACTCACTACAGATCAACTAGAATTACAAGCGATGAAAACCTCACATCTACACTTCAGACAATTTTTAATCAACAAAATTCTTATTAATTAAGTAATAGTTTTTACGTATTTCGTCTTTAGACCACACATCTGCCAGTCAGAATTCAGAGTTTGACAGATGCATGCGGGTCAAAAATCGTGTGGCTAAATTTCCTATTATGATGCCATTTTCAACGCAAAATATCAATGCAATGTTTTACGACGTTATCCTTGCGGACATGATGGTCTAACCACTCTACTCATCATTACAAGCCATATCCATTTGACAAAAAAAGCCATTATTAAATTTACGACTTGGATATCGTCCTTCGGACACGGATGTTCACAGAAAAATTCACTTATCGATTTTACAAGAAACAGTTTCTGGAAGAAAAATTGTTGTTGTAAATACTTTGCTGTTACATTAGTTGCCGCTCCAAAAAAAAAAAAAAGAAAAAAAAAGACATTTATATTTAGAAATATACACCACTTTGGGAACCTAGGGTCGGAGCGATAAAGTAATTGGGCTATGTCCTTATATATATATATATATATATATATATATATATATACATATACACACACACACACACACACATATACAGAACCACCTGCAGAGCCAGCCCCGATATGTGACAAATGGCTGTTTTTGTTGAGGTTACTGATATAATCCAGTGCATGAGATTGAAATAGAGTGGCAGCTAAATTTCAACAGGAAATGGACGCATTCATTTGGACATAGAAGGCGCACGTATCACCTCAGCTCACACCAGTGACCTGGGGCACATCTGGAAACAATCACACTCATGTTTGACTTGACCTGCCTGCACCAAATGAACTCTGCCAGCTTTTTTTGTGTGTTTGCTGCAGAGACGGCAGTGGCGACCCTGACACAGTGGTAGCAGCGGCGAGGAAATAAAGCATAATTAGTCAAACAGCAACACAGCTCTGTTCTTTGGCATCACCGAGTGGACCTTTCGATGCGCGTGATGCAACGTTTGATTCCGACACATCGGGAGGACAGTGCGAGATATTAAATGGCGTTGTATCTGCGTATCACCCGCCTAAATTAACCCATTAGTATGCTGTGGCGTAAGGCTGCAAGATCAATGCATGAAACAGTTTGGAAATCTCCTTTGATACCAGATTTCCCAGCTCGGTGCGATTTGATGAAATTCCTCATGAAACACAGGCAACCATTTCACACAGGCAGGCTCCTCTCAAGACGGCGCCGTCTGTCCCTTTTTTTTTTTTAAACACGCCCGGACTACATTTGTAGGGCGTTTTGAAAAGCTGTTTAAATACTCTCCAAAACAGCGCCTCAGGTAGAAAGTGATGAAAAGCTGCTCTGAATTTCATTGCCATGGAACTTCAAGGCCACGTGGACAAGTTTGAGAAATTGGCTCATCTTTTGCCGAGATAAAAGCTGCCAGAATCCTAAGGACGAAGCTCTTTCTAAGGGATGGAATCATTCCAGGTACGAACATTCCGGCTCAATTAGAAAGGTGGCAGGGTTCAAATCCTTAAGTGAACTTTAACCACTGAATCATGCAAACATTACTGGAGGTGGCCTTCAAGGAAAGTGAATGAGTGACGACACAGTGAATGCAGCAAATTCCTGCAGATGGTTTCTAGCTGGACCTTTTTCAGGTCTTATAGAATGCTGCTGATTGAAATGTGCTGGAACTACCTCCTTGTCCCAGGGTCCAGTGCTCATTTCCTGGGCTGACCATCAACTACCACCCCACCACCACTCCGTTCTTGTGCAGCTATGGGAAAGGGGGGGAGGGCATCGAGTCTAAGGCAGTGGTTCCCAAACTTTTCACAGTGGCGTACCCATTCAGACATCTGACTGGAAGTCATATACCCCTTACCCCTGCACACTTAAAAACATAAACCACACAGTGAAATATATTTGATATATTATTAAATAGACAGTATTATATATTATGACACTAAATTTAAAAATTATTCTCATTTTTCAACTGCACACATACTAGGCTACTAATCTAAAACGGATAGGGTTTTAGAGGGGTAAAATATCTCCTGGCAGTTTTGTCTTCTGTTTCTTGAATGTATTTGTATTTGTAAGTGTATTGAGTATGGAAGTGGTGACAAGCTGATGTGGAGAACTGTGATTCTTATGCCCTTTTGCTCTGCTTTGGTCTGCAACAATCAGTACAACGCCACTAATGTTACACGTAAATGTAATAATTATAAAAACAAAGTGGGCCGCATGGTGGCCTAGTGGTTAGCATGTTGGCCACACAGTCAGGAGATCGGGAAGAACTGGGTTTGGATCTCTGTGTGACGTTTGCAGGTTCTCCCCGTGTGTGTGTGGTGGGTTTTCTCCAGGTACTCCGGTTTCCTCCCAATCTAAATTGCCCACAGGTATGAATGTGAGCGTGAATGGTTGTTTGTCTATATGTGCTCTGCGATTGGCTGGCAACCAGTCCGGGGTGCACCCTGCCTTTTGCCCAAAGTCAGCTGGGATAGGCTCCAGCATACTCCCGGGACCCTAGTGAGGACAAGCGGCATAGAAAATGGATGGATGAATGAAAACAAAAGCACATATCGTACAGAAATCAACTAGGAAATTAATTCAATACGAGGCTTATTACTGAGCCAAATGGACATATGAGCACATAAAGCATCAGATTATGCACCAAGCGCAAATGCACAGCAGCACAGAACTAACATTATTAAAGCTCACCTCTGTGCATTTATGCACAGCATTAACATTTGTGAACAAGGATGAGGATGCACGTCTGTCTGTGCAATGTCGGAGAAAGTCATACACATACGTCTCAATCTCTATCACACATGGTGTGTTCAAGGACCGCCGAACGAACGCCCGAAGAAGACACGTTATTCCTGAAAGCATAAATGTACTTACACATGCAAAATTGGGGGCTTTCTAACATAGTCAGTGCATCCAGTCAAGCTCTCACTTAGCACACAACCTAAATGATCTTGAAAAATCCTAAACATGAAACACTTTTAATGTACAACATCATCATCAAACTTACTTATTTGTTCATCTAACGCACACACAACAATGAACAACTTCATGCTGTCACCTTACTTCTGCACTGTACTACCTGCTGTGGCCGTTCACATGAGGCGTTCGAGCACATTACGTAAATCTGAGTGTTCGGGGTATGCATACACCACCTCGGGAGCATAGGGTTTGAGGGGTAAAGTAATCAGGCTATGTCCTTTGCTGGAGCATGCCATTACGGTGGACATGGAACTCTTGGTTGTCCACCATCATGACCACGTCGCACTGTGTCCTTCAATGCCAGGCGCATTTGGTTGGCCTTGTGGAGGAGGTTCCGTAGCTGGATCATGCACTTTTTTTATGCCCCAGAAACAGCTACTTGTCCCAGGGTCCAGCGCTCATTTCCTACACTGACATCAACTACCAGCCCCCCACCACTCCTTCTTGTGCAGCTATGGGAAAGGGGGGAGGGCACCACTTTCAAGAGTTGTCCTTTATGGTAGGACAAAACTGGACAATTCTAAAAGGACGGGATCACAGTACGAGAACTACCAGCAAGAAACAACTAAGATTTGTGTGAGACTTAAGGGGTTCTTTGTTGCTTGTTGAGGCAGTGTTAGTTTAAACAAGCAGAAGAAAGTCAGAAAAGAAAGTAAACTGACCTCGTGGACTGAGAAATAAAGTCTATCTTTACTTAAGGTTTTTGAAAGTGAAACTCTCAGCAGATATAGAAACAGGATTCCCACAATGTCAGAAGTCAGCTTACCTGTGCTGCTCCACAGCCTCGTTATCCGGAAGTTCTGCACCGCAAACGTTGCAGCGCTCATGCTGGTTCCTCCCGTCGGGTTTCATGCCCACCGCCAGCTCGCCAAGCTTGCTGAAGAACTCCCTCTGGATGAAGCTCTGAGGCAGGAGTCCGCCGTAGGCGCTGAAGTCCACAGACATGGCCAAAGCTGGTGACATTGGGAGAGCGGAGGCCATGGAGACCGGCATGGACATGATGGCGTCGGATTTATGATTGACAGGGAGGGAGTAGAGCGAAGCCAGGTGTTTCTCCGCCATCCCGGCCATAGCTTCCAGACCCATCTGGCTGACTTCTGCTTGAGAGTCGCCCATGCCGTCGTCGCGGACGTAATGGAGCTCGCGGGCACTGGTGATGACACTGCTCCTGGTGGGTGTTCCCGGTCCGTCCCGGTTCCTGTCCTCCCCGCTTCTCTCGCCGTTGCTGGAGCCGCCGGACTCCATGTTGTGAGGGCTCTCGTGGCCGTTGCCACCCATGTCCACCTGCATCATTTCCGTCTTGATCTCGCTCATGAGGTGGTGGGCGTTGACGTGATCACCCACGAAGCCTTGCTGGAGCAGGGACTGGCCGATACTCATCAGGCTGTCCACGGCGGCTTTGGTGGGGCTCAGACTGGAGACGCCAAAGGATGTGGAGACGGAGGGACTCTGGTCTACCATGCTGGACATGGTTGAGACTTGCTCTGTACCTGACAGGTAGAGACTGTCCATGGAATGCTTTTTGGAGTTCTTGACTCCATTGTGGCCTTTGCGCTCATCGTCCTCCTCCGTGCTGCCGTCATTGACACCCACCTCCACGTCGTTCTCGTCTGACGACTGGATGGTCTCCAGGATCTTGAGGCATTGCTCCTCCAAATACTCAATCTCCAGGATCTCTGCTGCGTATAACAAGTCGTCCAGGTCCTCCACCTTGGCCTGGAGCGTGGCAGTGTAAGCATAGTCCAAAATCTGCTGAAAGGTCTTTGGCGAGAGAAAGTCCAAGGTGTAGTGCTGGCTGTTGCGGTGGAAAAGGATCTCAAACATCTTGCTGGTGCACGCCAGCACGGTCCGGTGGGCGTGGAACTCCTGGCTGTCCACCATGATGACCACGTCACACAGCGTCCCCGCCAGGCGCATCTGGTTAGCCTTGTGGAGGAGTGCCGTTGGGTGGTTGGGGTTCTGCAGCTGGATCATGCCCATCTTTGTTAAATCCATGATGGAAATCCACCAGGCCGACTCATGAGGCTAGCCTTGCCCGCTCTACAGTGGGTTTTTTTTTTTTGCTCTTCTTGGAGACCAGAGGAAGCCTGGAAGAAGGAAAATGACAGCTTAAGTTGTGGTCGTGTTTCATCCAAAACTGCAAAAATTACATTCCCAGTTGCAAAATGTGATTTTTTTGGCAAAACACAAAAAGGATTCGATATATACTGCTTGTGCAGCATTACTATCCACTGAAAATGCGCAGGCATGGTGGTGGTAGCGTCAGAATGGGGGCACAAAAGTGCCGCCAACGCTGGGGAGCTGCGGTTCGTTGAGGGGATAGATGCCAACCACTGTTAGGCAGAGTCTCCGTCTTTTTCTCGTAACTCATTGACTGCCAAAGACGTCTATCGACGTCATTTGCATTTTTCACAGGAGCTACAGATCAAAGTCTTATTCATGTGTGTGAATTTCTGACTTGTAGGCAATGTATTTCTGTCCCAGTACGGGGCAACAGTTCTCTTTTCCTCCAACCGGCAGTGACAGATTGGCTATGAAGAAGACGGAAATTGGTGGATTGCGGGTTGAGAGAGGAAAATGGTGAAGCGCATTTGGAAATCGTGCGGAGACAAAAAATACAGGCAGCTAACCCTGTCACAGAGCTTGTGTGGCGGTGGATCTGCCCTTATTAGTGACACGATGGTAAAAGATAGACGCGACATGGGTGATGGTGACGTAGCTGATAATGGAAGCCGGAGCAACAAGCGAGTAGTTAGCGTTGCTGAGCCATGTGACACGACACCGGAGGATAACACGGGAAGCAGTTCAGAGTCGTACACACACACATACTGTAAATAACTGTAAATAGTTTACACACACACACACACATCTGTAAATACATTATTTTGTGTTATGTTTTATGCATTATGTTCTAAATCGGTGAATAAATGTAGTTATATTGTCATCAAAATCCTTTTTCCTGTGTTATTTTTGTTGTTTCATAGAAGTAAACAACTGTTCAGATGCTTGAGGTGTCACTAAAACTAAAAAATTAGGACGTCAGTCACCATTCTGCCTGAATTTGCTTCTCTGCAGAAAAAGCTCGTTTTCTCTGTTTTTTGGTCAAAATCTGGTGTTTTTGCTGAAACTACCCTATGCTCTACAGCCAATATCTAAAAGACCCAAAAAGGCTAAAAAGAAGAGAGTCTAAAGTTTCTTTAGATAGTTTCAATGTTTATGTAGTCCTAAAACTCAATATTTTGTGGGTCTTGAAATTTCAGCAAAAATGACCAAAAACTCTGGTAGTATGGAGCTCTCTGCTCTGCACATGGCTGGCAGTCAATCAGCTAATGAGCCATTGGTGAATGCAGCATATCATTCATTGTCTTGACAGTGCCAAGCATCATTACACACACACACACACACACACACACATCAAAAACGACTTAAATTGTTAACAGCGACAAGACTAGTAACTTTCTTCTGGTCTTTTGGTAAGATAATTGTGTCTTTCCAACAGTCAAGAATGGTCTGAAGCTGCACGAGTGCTGCCAGCACTGGAGGGAATTGTGGTTCATTGTGAATTCCAAGATGTCTTGCACTATTCTGAGGCAGGAAAAAGGAGCTTTCCAACCTTATAAGGAGCCCAAACACACCTCAACGATGACAAGTTTCTCACTGAGAAAGCTGAATGTGTTGAGTGCGGTCCCAATTGTGGAGCATCCTCAAGTGGAAGGACGGTGAAGGAGCTTAACAGGAGTCTTACATCCACTAGCTCCGTCATGTACTCACTTTTTTCTGTGAGATACTGTACATTTCTCCAAGTAGGAAGCCATTGGCTTTTTTTTATGCAAACATCCTGCAGGGATGCTAAACGCTGTGAGCACCGACTGTAGATTTAGTGAAAGGAGACAATTTGTGAGCAGTCTGACCGGCACGCCCTGCATACCAATCAGGCCGACATATGTCATGTGTGAAAATGAGAGAAAAAAAAAAGACCATCACTTCATTCGGTTAGCTGTGGCTCACAAAGACAGTCAAAGCGGCCTTTTCTGAAATTAAATAGCCTCGTCTTATTCAGTATTCCCATCACAGACGACAGGGGTACCGATGGAGGGGGGGTGGGCTGTGGGGTGGTAGTGGCCAGAAATGGCTGGAAAGGGAGAGGAAAAAGCCAAAAAGGAAGGCGACACAATGCTGCAGCACCCACCTCCCTAAAAACGCTTCATGATGAATGATGAGGAAGTTATGATGGCAACATGTTGATTCAGAATGACTGCCCTTACTTTTTTTTTTTTTTTTTACATCTATATGAACTCTCAATGTCAATAAAATTATGCATAGTACATCATTTCCACGCACAATAAAAATGACAAATTAGTTTGCACTATAGTGGCTATTAAATAAATGCAATACCTGCAAGAGTGTGTAGTGATGATGAAACGACAGCCTCTCAGTCAACAGAGGTCATTCGCGACATTATCTTTATTACAGCTTTGCCAATAGCTGCAGAATTTACGACCCCCCCACCCCACCCCCCACCACCACCACCCAGTAAATGCTTGTTGCGCTCCGTGCACACTGTTTGCGCACTAAATGGTGCCTTTTAGCGCGTTAGGTTATCCATAATAAAGCGGTTCGACATGCGTCTAGACACAACGAAAACACGTCTTTAGCATTAAAGTGCAGAATGACTGAAGCATCCACCCCTACGAAAAATATACAAAAAAATCGATGCGATCAAGTGTCGCGTTCAATATTCCACGCGTGTGCACACTCCAAACAAAAGTACGCTTCATTCACGCACAGGTGGACCCGGTCGTAAATCTGAAAAAAGGGGCGTAAAAATGACGCGAAACGACATTTAGACGTGCTGTCAGTCATAATAATGAATGAAGGCTAAATGGAGAAAGCGCGAAGAAAAGCGACATTTCACAAAAAATGTTTTAATATAATTTAATCGTGCTGTCAATCAGAATAACGACATACAGCTAAAGAGATGACTAAAGGGTCATTAAAACACACACCGAAAAGTGCAAGCCAACAAGGAGGGAATCTACAAAAAGGTAAGTCTGTTTTAGTTACCCCAAAATATCTTTAACTTATTGGTAATGATAACATTAATTCATTCATTTTAAAGCACTCCAACATATTTTCAGCGTCCAACAAGTCTAACAAGGTTGCACAGGGACATCCCCGCTTACCCCCCCTCCACCCCCCACCCCAAAAAAGAAGCGAAAGTGCGCGTGAGGGTGTTAAATTAGCCAAATACAACTAATACTAATAAACAGTGCTAGCAGCAGGTACTCACCTAGCCTACTGGCACGATTATACTACTGCGTCCTCGGAGAGTGTCAAGAGCGGTGCTAAAGGAGGGAGACAGTGCGCGTCCTCAGAGCAATAGTATAAAAGACAGTTCACAGTACCCGCTTTGCCTCTCTCTCTGTCCGCCTCTCGCAACAAACTCCTT
The DNA here is from genome assembly GCF_027744805.1 of Dunckerocampus dactyliophorus. Classification (NCBI taxonomy): domain Eukaryota; kingdom Metazoa; phylum Chordata; class Actinopteri; order Syngnathiformes; family Syngnathidae; genus Dunckerocampus; species Dunckerocampus dactyliophorus. The sequence continues at coordinate 18,322,927 of NC_072834.1, forward strand.
CCCTTGTCTCGCCGGAGCGAATCAACGCGCCGCTGACGTCAGCCTGCAGACGAGCATGCAAGGAGAGGCACAAACAGTGAGGAAGTGAGACACCTAGGGGGCTGTCTCATGTCCACAAATGTCTGCGTTAACACGATTACAGGCACCGGAGCCACGCCCCCTCCTCGACCATGGACGCACACGCAGTCCACAGTGTCCCCCATCCCCTATAGGACACCTTATGTCAACATGTCCTAAAATGCCCACAAAACAAGAATTATTGGCGCTAGAAAACAACTACAAATAGAAATAGTCAGCTCCAGGGTGAAGACGAAGCCAGACAGTTTTTAAATGTGTCCCCATACACACACATACATACGCCCCCATAGGACACCTTGTGGGAAATAACGCAAGCAGAAAGTCAAGTACAAGTGTAAAAATAAGTTAATTACTGTTAACATTGAGACACAACATAAATAAAACACTCAAATTGTAGCTTAAATGACTAAAGGCGATGGCATAACGCAAAGATGGTTCGCGGCGTATATTTGCCTCTCGCATCTGCATGTATTCATAACAGTCTCACAAGTGTAAAAAAGAACTTAATGTCTCTAAAACTGAAAAACAACAAGGCAAAGTATTCTGACTGGTCCAATCTGTTTCGAAGGAAATAGTTAGGGTAGAAATAGTCTGTTGTGGGGTCAAACTGTCACCATCGTAAACAAGCAAACACAATGAAAAGTCTTCTTAAATGTCACATAAGTGCAAAAAGAAATTACTAGTAAAGCGTTAAAAAAAAAGATAGACCTTAACGTTGACAACAAGTGACGGTGGCGCAAACATTTTGTGACTGCCTCCAATTTCCAAACATTTTTTTCCCAGTTGGAAGTAATGGAAGACTCTAAATTGCCCATAGGTATCAATGTGTGTGTAAATGTTTTTTTGTCTTTATGTGCCCTGCGATTGGCTGACAACCAGGCCAGGGCGTATTCTGCATCTCACCCAAAGTCAGCCGGGATAGGCTCCAGCATACCCCTGTGACCCTAGAGAGGACAAGCGGCATAGAAAAAGGACGGATGGATGGAAATAATGGAAAGAGAAATAGTCTGTCAAACTGTCACCACAATAACACACAAAAGCAACAACAGCATTAACGAGAATGCCGAGTCCACACTTTTTAACATTCTTAAATGTCATGCAAGTGTAAAAAGAAGTTAACCACGGTAAAACGTTGACATCAATAGACGATGCATATGCTGACGACAGACAGCAGTATTTTGGGTGTTGTGTAATGGAAATTGGTCTGTTCCAGGGTCAAACTTTAGTCACAAATGTAAGTGTAAAAAGAAGTTAGACACTGTTAATGGTAAAAACAATTAAACTAATTCTGTAATAAATGTCGCAAAAAAAAGCCAAAGAAAACACAGAAACAAATCCTTTGATGTACCACAGTTTGTCGCACAACATTGCAAAAGAGACTTCATTTCCTCTTCCTGTTAGTCTTGTAACCATGAAGACACCACCAAGATATTTCCTTACCTCCATCCAGGAAATGCATCACTTTTAGGGCTAGGGTGCTTTGCTACTGCAGCTATTTGTCCCCCGGAAGAGGTAGAACTAGTGTAGATACCGCCATGTTCTCTGTGGTCCGCCGAGAACCAAGTGTGGACAAGATGATGACTTTAATCACCTCGCTATCTCATACGCACATCAACACTCGGCTGATAGAATCCAACAGGGTCAGAGCGCACTATCTGGGGGAGGAGGCGGGCTCAAGGAGCCTGCGAACCATCACTCAGTACTCAAGACATGAAGGAAGAGACATTAGCGTCAATACCAAAAGGTCTCCATGGTGTTAGAAGTGCTGGGAAATAACATAACACAGGTTAGCATGACCCACGAGGATGAAAGAAAATGCTAGAAAGATTGGAAGACAACGGTGCTTTCTGTAGGCGTGTCCAAAGTCGGGCGCAGCTTGTTTCTTATTGGCCTGTGGCATATTCATTCATTCATTCAATTATGCAATCATTTTCTATGTCGCTTAATCCTCACAAGGGTCGCGGGGGTATGCTGGAGCCTGTCTAATCTGACTTTGGGCGAGAGGTGGGGTACACCCTGGACTGGTGGCCAGTCTATATGGCACATATAGACAAACAACAATTCACACTCAAAACCATACCTCATTTAGAGTCGCCAATTAACCTAACATTTTGGAATGTGGGAGGAAACCAGCATACCTGGAGAAAACCCACGCACGCATGGGGAGAACATGCCAACGCCACACAAAGATGCCCAACGGAGGTTCGAACCCAGATCTTCCAGATCTCCTAACTCTGTGGCCAACATGCTAACCACTTGTATTGTAAAATTAAACATACAGTAAATTAGAACATTCCTTCGGTGTTTTTAAAAAGTCACATTTGGATTCTGTCAACAGCACTACCAACTAAGCAGCTGCTCCTTTTTGTTTCGGAAATAGTCGTACATGCCATTTTTGGACTATTTGGCTGATTCATTATCATTTTCTTTTTCTGCACATTTTCACAGTACAGTAAATTTCAAGTTTTGCAAAAAGCCAAAGAAAAAGCATCAGCGATTTAAATTTCTGACGTCTTACAAGACAGTTTGTGACTTCACGCAAAGGTTTGTGTGACTTTTAGAGACGTATATTTTTCAAAAATTGTGGTAAAATTCCCAATTGTCCAACCACGGGGCAAACACAATATTAATATTGATTGGATTAGTGCAGGGGTCGGCAACCTGCACCATCATAAACTTCTAAAAGTTGTAATCTTTTTCAAATGTTACCTGTTAATATAAACACTTAACACTGTGAGTCGTATTGATTGGTTCCCATATTTGTGTAAAATGAAAACAAAATGTAGCCAACTTTAAGATAAAACAGTCTATCAGCGTTCACATATCTTCACATCAGTGTTGCTTACCCAATATCGTTTATGCCTGTGCTGAATTGTCACCAATAACCGCTCTATTGGTCCTGTCCTAGACTGTCTTTGCAGAGAGACATTCTTTCATTTTGTATATAATTTCCTGTTCATTTTTTTTAAATTCGGAGAATAGATGCTCTGATATGTTTATGAATGATTTTTGTGAATGGCTTCATGTGCAGCCCTGTGCTGCCAACTGTGCTGCCAACTTGCCGATTTTCTCACTAAATCTGGCGACTTTCCAAACCCTCTTGGTGACTTATTTTCTCAAAAGCGACTAGCGACAATTGTAAAGACTTTTCCTGATGTCGTTGGGAGATTTTTCAGGGATTTGGAGACGTGAAAGTACATATTGTTCCGAGCAGTGAGTGTACGCTCAGCTGCCACCCCTTTCTCATCCAATCAGCAGTCAGAACACAGTCTGAAGAATTCACAGACTTGCGGTGAGTCAGATATTTCACATTCATTTCAAAAATGCACATTTACCCTACTTCGGTGTTAAAAACAAATCACCGCGCTCGGCGAAGGTAGCCGTCCTGGAGCCGCGGGTTGCCGACCCCTGGATTAGTGAGTTAAAGCTTAGATGGTAGCTGAGGCGAGGTCTCACAAGAAACGGCAAAGTTTTGTGCAACACAGAACGTGCAGTATATCGCTATAAAAATACAGCAATTTTACGAATTTTCAAACTCGAATGAAGAACGACAATGTTCATAGACGACTATAATTTTCTGTCTACTTCTTTAGTTTGTTTAACCATAAAGAAATGCTAACCGTTGCTCGACCGATTCTCGGTGTCCATGTTTTTGTACAAAATCCTACAAAACTCTTGCGAAAACAAGCTTGCGTTTTGGTTGAAGTAAAATCGTAGCGACAAACACATAATTGACATTGATCGGATTAGTGAGTTAAAGCTTTGACGCTAGCTGAGCCAAGGTGCTGCCAAAACAGCAAAGATTTGTGCAACACGGAACATACATCGATATAAAAATAGATCTATATTAAAAATTAGCAAAACTGATTACTACTATACTATACTATACTATTGCCTTTTTTTGCTTGTTTAATCGTAAATAAATGCAGGTATGACTGTAAAGGAAAAACGCAATATTGTTATTGATTGGACCAATTTTAACGACCACATTCATAATGGCTTTTGGGTTTCTCCGTATTTCTCAGCAACAGGTTGTGACGCCACCTTTATGTGAAAAAGGTAAATCCCAGGTTTGAAGGAGGCGGTGGCGGCTTTGAGAGAAATCTCATTTCCGTGCGTCTACAGTACAGTAGCGCTCCGGGAATCTTTAGATTCATCCGGGCACGGATCAGCGAGCGCTTCATTACCTCTGAGCTGCGTGCTGTGCAGGCTTAGCCGGGGATAAAGAAAAAGGCACTCCCTTAATCTTCTTATAATCCCAACGTTTTACTGCAGGAAGACGGAAGATGAGAGCTAAATTATAAAAAATACACTTTGATATCATAGGCAGGAGTTTAGTAAGACACTCGCTGCAGCACGTTTGGACAGATTACAGAATAAAAGATCACGTCCTGATTGGTTGGCAAAGTTACAGTCAACTCTAAATGTATATGCTGCATATTTGGGCATTTTTGGAGGAGAAACACTCACACTGATTCATAATAATACGTCTGTGATACTTAAAAATTCCAAGTTCCACTGGATTAAAAATGTTTTGTCTAAATATGTTATTAGTATTATTATTATTGATTTCATCCATACATAAGTTTATGACCTTTAACAGTAGGTCACTTATTACAACATATTCATATATGAAACTTCTCTGATTTAAAAACGACTTATGGTTATTATTATGTTTATTATATTGACATTACTTAGTATACATTCAAAATGTACTTTAATTTGTATCTTATTTTATATTATTATTATTTTTTTTATTTTTGATGATGTTACACAGGGCCGCACGGTGGTCTAGTGGTTAGCATGTTGGCCAACACAGTAAAAGTCTGGAGATCGGGAAGACCTGAGTTCGATTCTCCCCTGGGCATCTCTGTGTGGAGTTTGTATGTTCTCCCCGTGTGCGCGTGGGTTTTCTCCGGGTACTCCGGCTTCCTCCCTCATTCCCAAAAAACATGCAGGTGAGGTTAATTGGAGACTCTAAATTGTCCATAGGTATGAATGTGAGTGTGAATGGTTGTTTGTCTGTATGTGCCCTGCGATTGGCTGGCGACCAGTCCAGGGTGTACCCCGCCTGTCGCCCCAAGTCAGCTGGGATAGGCTCCAGCATGCCCCTGCGACCCTAATGAGGATGAAGCGGTATAGAAAATGGATGGATGATGTTACACAGAACCACCAGTCAAAAATTTGGGGACACTTGTCATCGAAAAGCAATGGGCGAGTGTGTCCAAACTTGACTGGCACTACATCAGTATATGATCCTGATCGTAACAATTAATTTCACCCATTTTTATTATTCGTATTAATCATTTCACAGTTAATTAAATTAATTTGTAGTATAATTATGTGGTTTCAATTAAAAAAAAAATAGAATAAACTGTTTTGCCAATTATGGCCTTCAACATTCATTTGATGTCAATGATATTACCGTACTGCAACAGTATATTCAGATCATTAGAATTCATTCACTCATTTTAATTTATTTATTGCAAACTTGGATCATTTGTTACTCATTATGTAACACATCCACAATTGTATTGTGTCTTTAAAATACATTTCAAATGTAATACATTCTCAAATTAAGCATATTTGTATGACTAATTTACTTTTGAAATGATTTTTAGTCGTTTTTTTTTCCTGAAATGGAACTCCTGCTTACAGAAAGTGACCAAATATGGTTCCCAACAAAGAATGAATGTTTTATTCAAGATTCTAAATACATTAAAACACTTTCCAAATGTGGTCTTTTTGGTTTTGCAGTATTAATACTCACTTTAGCCAACAAACATATTATGTGCTTACTCCTGTTTGGTATAAAGCACAGCTGGTTTAGGAATACTTGTGCAAAAAGTGTTCTGATGTTGCATTGCATGTATTCTTAATAGGCAAGTGCAGTACTGTTTGTGTACATTTAGCAATACAGGACCCATTCTGGATTAAACCCAATCAGAGCTGAAGTGAAGCCGGATGCTGTTTCACTTTAATGGAGGAAAGTATTTCAGCTTAACATCTATATGTCTACTGAGCAAAAAAAACACCCCTCATTGTCTGCGTCCTGTGTAGGCATGTGTATGGAGGAGGTTTGTGTATGTGTGTGTGTGTGTGTGTGTGTGTGTGTGTGTGTGAGAGGTGGGTGACCCCCACACAGTGGACCTTTGTGAAACCCTGCCTGGCCAGCTACACTCAATGGACTCTTTTTACACTTGTGTAAACCTGGAGGTGAGGGGGGGGAGGGGTCTCCGCCATGGAGGCCACGCCCCTCCGACCCCTAACCCCCACCTCTGACCTTTGCTGGATTCTGGCCAGGGAAGTACTTTCAGGCAAAAATCAACTCCTAGCCTCGTCATAAAAACTCTCAAATGGAGAATCCGGCAAATACTCATGTGACCTTCTCTGACCCAATCACTGTTGACAGAGTGACAGGTTAGACAGCATATACAATCTTTGTCAGAGTGCTCTAACCTGTTCTGAGTTAATGGCTAAGTGGTCGGTGTTGACCTAATAGTGTTTGATTCACCCGCCGCATGTTTACTTCTTCATCTCAAGGCGGCAGTTGCAGCCTGGCAGGATAAACTCCTTGATGGAATCCTCCGGATCAATACGCCTCTTGTCCCCGTTAGACCACCGGACAAAGTCAGCCTGTGTGGTCAGTTCCAGGTGAACGCTACCTTGACCTGCGACACCGCATTAAGCCTTAAAGGCATAATTAAGGAGAGCTTAACTGGCAATAATTACATAGACTATTTGGACAGAACTATAACTAGCATCTATTGTTCACTGTGCCGTTTACCGAATAGTACTTGTTTCGCTACGCACTGACATTTATTTTGATAAAGATCAATAAAACAGGTGTATAGAACATATTTTTCTGATGATTTTGGTCGAATTCCAAATTGTTCCAACTGCAAGCTACCACCATTTGAAGTCTCGTGAGGTACGCTGAGGTTTTGCGTGATGTTATGTGTTACTTTCGAGGCGTGTATTTGCGATCATTTTGGACAAATTCTGAACTGTACAAACTCAGGCATGATAAATGTGAGAGGTTGGACTGTATTTCTTTAAAAGCTAGCTGAGAGATCTTACGTGACTTCATTCGTGACGGGAATTTGAAGTTATGTGTATTTTAGAAGTGTGTATTTCCTATAATTTTGGTCAAATTGTAAATTGTAGGCCCTCAGAGGTATTTGAAGTTCGCAAAAAATGTGAAAAAAAACTAAATATACAAGGTCTTGCTTTGTAATACTATAGTGTACAAAGTATTTTTCCGATAATTTTGGTTGAATTCTGAATTGTGCGACCTCGTTAGATGTTCCAAATGTATTTATTTACAAGCTAGCAGAGTTTGAAGTCTTGTGAGGTATGCTGAGGTTTTTTGTATGACGTCCTTTGCATTTTTGCAGTCATTTTCCTCCAATTCCTCACTGTATGTACAGTATTCACAAGCTACTCTGAAGTCTTGCACGATGTTATGCCTTTCTTTAGAGGCGTGTTTTTCATGTATTTCCAACGAATTCCGAAATGTATAAACTCGAGCATATCCAATGTGAGAGGTTGGACGGTTAGCTAAATTTTGCAACTTGATGAACTGAAAACTTGTAAGGTCTGCTGAGGTTTTGCGTGAGGTTTTTCATGACGGTAGGTTGAATGCTCTATTTTTTTTGATAATTTCCATTAATTCCAAATTGCATGACCTCACTTTTTATTCACAAGCTATCCCGACGTCTTGTTGGACTTCATTTGTGATGGGAATTTGAAGTTATACGTTACTTTTGAAGTGCGTACTTCTGATAATTTTGGTCAAATTCTGAATTGTAGGCCTTTAGGGGTATTATTTTTACAAGCTAGCAAAAACTTTGAAAAACAAAAATATATAAGGTCCTGTTTTGCATGACTTAAGTATAGTACGTATTTTCCCAATAATTTAGGTAAAACCTCAAATTGTACAAACTTGTTAGACATTGCAACTGTTCTAATTACATGCTAGCAGAATATGAATGAAGCTCGCTGAACTGAAGTCTGGTGAGGCGTCTTTCCTACTTTTGTGATTATTTTCGTCAAATTCCGCATTGTATGACCTCACTGAATTTACTTCCAAGCCACACTGCGTTCTTGACGTCATTAATGTTGTGGGTTTGAAGTTACGTGTTACTTTACATTTTGTCTGAATTCCAAATTGTGCAACCTCAGTGGGGTTTTCAGGGTTTTCAGTGTTTGAGTCAAACCAGATTCGGATGGCAAACCTCAAAGTTTTGCGCGACATATGAGGCGTATTTTCAGATCATTTTCACAAAATGCAGAGTTGTACAACCTCGGTTTGCAATTCCAACTGTTCCGACTTTGCATCTTCGTTGCTGGCTCAACTGAAGAATGTGACGGGCATTGAAGTTTCGTGTGTTGTCTTTTGTGCTGGTGGATCCAAAGCTGGGATTTTGCAACATTTTTCATTCAAGTTTGAATTGTATGACCTCACTGTATTTATTTACAATTCCCAATTTCACATGTCTGAAAAGGAGTAGGAAGAAGCAGAGCTTATTTAATCCTACCCCCTCTCTGTATTACATCAATCACTAATACTATATTCAACATACACTAATTGTTTACTTATTCTTCCATACAATCATGCAGATAACATCATTCTTATTATTACTATCATCACTAGTGTCATCACTTTTTTTTTTTTTTTTTAACAAAAACCAAACAAAACAAACAAAAAAAGTTCTTCCTTTTCCCCTGCTGATATCCGGATCGGCTTCCTGCCGTATTTCGTGTTGTTTCATTGAATGTAGATACAAGGGTTCCTAATTCCAGGACTTTGTTGAGCAGGCCCTTGCATCATGTCAGCAGTCAAATTTTATTAAATGTAATCCTTCTAACCACATGGTTCTTTCTTTGTGGCCTGTAATCCTCCATTTTCTTGTTTTCGTGGTAATATGATCTTTTAGTATTTATCCAGATTGTTGATATCTCAACAATCAAGCACTCTTGCTTCTTCTAAACCTCCATTTAACTTGATGCACATTTTGCCGACAATAAAGCTGTACAGTTGCCACAATTTTGACAGAATTTTACAACCTCAGCAGTATTTGATGTTAGCGGTTCCTAGCTGAATTTCGTATCTTCGAAGCTTGCTGTCTTGAAAACGTGTGGCGTACGTTGAGGCTTCGCGTGCCGTCTTTTGTGTTTTGTAAAACAGGCTTCACGACACATCTTAAAAGAAAGCTCTGCCAACTATGCATCAGTCAACTTCCAAGAGCTGTAAGTTTGACCATTTAGTTTTTCATTCAGCAAATAGGCTAAACTTGTGTGATGTTGCTGTTAAAAAGTGTGTCACGTTAGCACTTCAGCATCAAAAGGGTTTGCGTCCTCCTGTCCCACTCCTTCATGTTACGTAGTTGTATGTGATATTCGCCGTCTTTAGTACATCATAGCAGCATCCTGCCCGACCGTCTTTGTCTCTGTGTTGTTTTTCAAGTCTCTGCCTTGTTTGATTCTTACCGCTGCTGATGATTAATGTCCTGCAGTGCCTTTCAGACAATGTGTGATCTTCATTAAAGCGTCTTGTCTCCTCCAGCTTCTTCATCCTGGATGCTTGAAGTCATCTGCGGAAAGCTTAAAAAAAAAAGAACACAACCACCAAAGATGAATGGATCACCTCGTGGAGTCAAGACGTTGTAGATAATAATTGCAGCTGTTTCATGTTCGTACCTGCGGTGTGGACCCCTTCGGCCTCCCTCCATTCTCTGACTGTTCTTAGGCCAGTGCCTACAATGACGGCAGCTGCGGACACAAGCTGTGAGCAAAAAGGCTTTTCATTTAGCTGCAGACTTTTTGTTACGCTTAAAAGAAGCGATGTGGGAAGTTATTTCTTTGAAGGATACACCACCTTACACACCTCTGCTTCTTTTTCTGGGGCCAAAAAAAAAGAAAATACACAAAGTGGTGTCAAATCCCAAAAGTCAAAACAGTGTAACCATGTAACCGTACAGTAGAGGTAGGAACTGAACGCACATGCTCAAAAAAGACAGTTGGAACCTCTAATGTTGAATACTCCTGAGTTCATACCATTTGAAATTAGCCCAAATTATTGTAAATACGCCTCTTAAGTCATGCAAAACTTCAAATGTTTGGCACCACACCAAACCTCAGTATACACTTACAAGCGAGCAACAAAAACCAAAATATATAAAGGTGTTGTGTTGCACGACATTAGCATACAAAGTATTTTTCCAATCATTTTGGTTGAATTCCGAATCGTTAGATGTTCCAACTGCATGTATTATTTACAAGCTAGCAGAAATTGACGTCTCGTGAGTACGCTGAGGTTTTGTGCGGGGTCTTTTGTGACCGTGGTTCTAATGCTGTATTTTTGAAATCATTTCTGTCAAATTCCGAATTGTATGACCTCACACTCACGGAACTTGTGTTTGGCAAGCTTTAAAGGGAGTTCGTATTTTTTGACCTGAAGTTGTATGACATCCCCATCAGCATTATAGTCCCCCCCACTTGGTCTCCTAAGTCCAGTTCTGGTCAGACTTCTGTGATGAAGAACGTAGTTCCGCTTAGTTGCTAGGCCAATTAAATAAGGACTTTGGCTTCTCAAAGCAATATGCGTTCAAAAATGAATACATTTGCATCACAAAAATGCCTTCTCAAAAAAATCAGACCTCACTAAACGCTTGGCATTACAGTATATCTGTCTCCCACCGTATTCCTGCCCACTGTTGCCTGTGCGTTCATGTGAATGTGACGAAGACGCTCGCATCTTCTTCCGCGACGGAGCGCCACAGCCGTCTTGTTTGCGTATGTGTTCCACAGCGGAAGAAGATGCAAGTGTCTTCATCACATTCACATGAACGCACAGGCGACAGTGCTCCGGGATACGGCGGGAGACAGATATCAGGCCGAGCGTTTTGTCAGGTTTGAGTTTTTGAGAAGGCATTTTTGTGATGCGAATATTTGAATCTTTTGAACACATATTGTTTTTAGAAGCCAAACTCTTTACTTAATTGTGCCCAGCAACTAAGCGGAACTACGCTCTTCATCACTGGATTTAGGAGACCAAGTGGGGGTAAGTCGCTGTTGCTGGACTACAAAGCTGATGGACATGTTGTACAAGTTCATGTCAAGAAATACGAACTATCCCTTTATCATTCTGCTGGCTTGCAAATACGATAGAACCTTGAATGTCGAAAAGCCCTGAGGTTGTACTATTTTTTGGTGAAAATGATTGGAAAATACGCCTCTTAAGCCATGCAAAACTTTGAGGTTTGACATTTTACCGAACTTCAGTGTATGTTACGAGAGCTCTGGTCAGCGAGCTCTGAAAACTCTGCTGGCTTGTAAATAGTCGAAAACCCCTGAGGTCGGACAAGTCTGAATTTTGTGAAAACTATTCACCCAAAACTTTGACATATGAGATAAAAAATAAATAAATAAATAAAACAAGATAATTGATGTAAAATATAAAGAAAATATGTTAAAATGATAATAAACTAACCAGAAAGAAAATGTTACAAATTGTTAAATTCAAATGAAAAAAAAGGTATAAAAAATTTTAAATATCATATAAAAATACAGTATAATTTAAAAAAAATATACGATGAAATAGAATATGGAAAAATCAAATAATATTAACATAAGTGTACAATTCAACTGAAAAAAAGGAAAATAACAGCTATAAAAATATAACTAATGAATCTAAAATTATATTAAAAAAATATACAACATAAAAAGTATGGAAAAAATTATATTTATTATACATTTTCAAAATTCTACAATGAAATTGAAAAAAAATGTGGAAAAAACACAAAGTGTATATATATAATATATGAACACTGAATCTATAAATATATTTTAACAAACATAAACGATATAATAAAATTCAGAAAAAAAGAGGTGCAAATAGAAATAAAAATATAGTATATTAAAACAGCACTCTCTTATTATCTCTACTTTGACGATTACGGCATCTTCCTTGCAAAAGCGCTCCAATTGTGTTAGACTGAGGGCATCCCTTCAAGTCACCCACGTACGTTTTCACTGGGATTAGGTCTGGGTTGTGGCTGGCCCATTTTTTGCGTGGAAAATGTTTTGAAATAATCATTCATTGTCACCTCGTTTTTTAGTTACACTGGAAAAAATAGCATTTTATGATTTATCTATTTAATATTAACCCTTTGGAGTCCAGAGTGTTTTTTTTTTTTTTTACATTTTTATGTACGTTTGTGTTGACCTTTATTTCAAAGCGTTTTTTCCACCAAGAGGAAGGTGGTGTTATGTCTCATTGCCTGTTTACTTGCACTTTCAAAGCGGGCACCGAAATTCATCCAGGAAATATGGTGTGGTTATGCATGCAGTGTGTTGTTGTGACAGAACACTCATATGGTGTAAAACATGGAAGAGGGAAGGAGCAGAGTGTTCCTGACTGGAATGTTTGTGTCTTTCAATCCAAGACAAAACAGGAGGAAACAATGAAACAAACAAATGTTGAAAATCTGCTTCGTTAAAAGTCAAATTCCATGGCAGCAGATCTTATCCATTAAATGCACACTGGGAGCTTTCGTGCCCCTAAATCTGTTTTATTGTTGTGCGTGCTGCGTGGTGCTGTGGTTTTATGGAGTCATCTCGTGCCAACACTCTTCAAAGACGCTCGTCATCTGCTCTGCTCAACAATAATAATACTGTCTATTTGCAGAATTTTTTAATGTATTTAAGAAGGAAAGTGGATTGTATTCACTGAAAAAGTATTGAAAAACCTAATTAAACATTGAAAAAAAATAAAATACACATAAAATGCATATTATTCACATATGATCATCACATATATATGATTTTACTTTATATTATTAAAAAATACAATGAAATAAAATCATACATATATAAATATGTATATTTCTCTCTAACTTCTTATATATGTATAATATGTTGTGGTTAAATTTGTAGACAACAACAATGTTCTCCAAGTGGCTAACAGGGCCTGGAACTCTTAAAAACACGTCTTTGTAAAAAATAAAAAAAAACAAACATGTAAAGTCGAGTTAAAATGTCAAGGGTGTAGTGCAGCATTTGTCGGACATGAGTGCAAACAGGTAAAAAGCAAAAACCTCGTGGGCCTGGTGGTCACTTATCTGTTTGTAGGATCAGTCCTGGACCCAGAAGGACCACACTGGACCATTGTTTAGGTGTGGGGGAGGGCAGGGGGTCCTAATCTGGTGTGTGCAGAGGTGGAGGTTGGAGGCAAATAAGGACAAGAGGGGAAGAACCTGCAAACTGAAATCTGATTAGCTGGACATTTGGAGTGAAGAGAAATCCTGTACAAATGACAGAACGTGACTAACAAACGACCTTTACTATGTTTTTTTTTTGCATGTTAAATTAGGAGGCTGCCCAGTGGTGCGTTCAGGCTCATTAATAACTGAATCATGATCATCCTGTCACATGAGCACAGCCGAGGAGAGCCACAGTGACAAGTGAAGGTACTTCCTCCACGACTTACTCATTCTGTAATGTGAGTGATACGTTCAAAAGTCACGTATTCTTAGCATTTTTCACACATTTTAAATAAGTCTCAGAAGTCCCACAGTAGTGTGGAAGAAGCGTGTTGTCCAAAATCTAACCTTCATGATGGAATTTAGACGTGTAGTTTTAATGCTAATGAGTTGTGTTTGTCTCACAGAGTGTGTGTCTCCTTATTGTGTACTTTGTGCACTTCCTACATGCACAACAACGTAACATTAAAGAGTGTGTCAGGAGGACACAAACGTCGCTAACACGAGAGCCACATTTTAAACAAGCAGCGCCATGCTAGGTGAGCTCGCGCCTCTTCTCTCATAAGTCGGGGAGATGATAAAGTTTTCTCACGTTTGGTGTTCATCAATAGCCTCCGGGGACACACATTACCCTTAGAACATCATTAAAAAGATCACTTTTGCATAATAGAATCCGTCAATAAAATCTATCTATCGAGATGTCACTCAATACCATGTACACGTTTTTAGACTGAACTAGCCTGCCACCTTTTGGGCACATGGGAGAATTACAGCTTTTTTAAGGCTTATCACAAACAAAATAAACACAAACGGGGCCCACTTCTTAAAAAGGTTGCATCATCTAGCATCAAATGAATATAAAGTAAAAGTTATTTCTTGATGATGACGTCATGGTCTATGTGAAAATTGCACCTTAGCTGCGAGTCATTGATGTCATTGTTAGACTGGGAACGTGCTGCCCTCTGGCGGCTAAAACGCACTGTTACACCACAAGTACGAACGGAGTCAAAAGAATTGATTTTTTTAAACATGAATATCAATTTGGTGCGGAACAAAAATTACAAAAAAAAATATTTTACATAAATTAATTAATATTTTTTTTAAATCTACTGACTTAGTGGATTTATAATGTAATTTCCATATATTAAAATATAAACTACATATAAAATCAATGAATATACTCAATTATATGAAGTCTTATGTTTTTTCTTGTTAGCAATGATTGGTTAATTACCTAAAATTTTGTGAAGCATCTCGTGTTTTTTAATGTTCTCTGGACAGATGTAAAATATCTTTTAAAAATAAAAAAAAAAAAGTAAAAAATGTGTTAGGAGACACATTTTAATATTTGTTTCAGTACGTAAAGACAACACATTTGGGGGGAAATCCATTTAAGTTCACATATTATTGTCAATAATACAATTAATTAATTTAAAAAGAACATAATTGGTTCTTTTCTTTTACTGAAGCATTTCTTATTATTTATATGTCTTAATATTTTTATGATTTTTTTTTAACCTGCCGCCACCCAGTATTTCATCACAAACATTTGCTGACAACATTTCTCCCGTTTTTATTTATTTATTTTTTATTCATTTCAGTTTTTATTTCAATGAGATTTCAGAGCTTTGTGAAGCGAAAAACACTTGGGAGACAAACGTCAACACTTGGAGAGAGAAAGCGAAACAAAACAAAACAAAAAAACAATACAAGATGAAGCCTCGCTGCAAATGATAAAATGATTGGTTTCTAATTGTTTTGCAAATGCAGCAAAGACGTTTTCATGAGAAAACCTGAGCAAGCGTAACAGTGAGCCTCTTGGTCTTGTTGGGAGTCAATAAAATGCATTTTTATTGAAGGGAAACGAGAGCCACAATCCGACATTACAACGACAATCACATAAAATGGCGTGAAAATGGTGTTGCATTCTTACGTGAAGGCATTTATCTGTGAAGTAAAGCTAAGACCCAACAGCGGGAAATGATAGAAAACATATTTCCGTTTTCATGTATAGTGCCGTAAACCGCAAAAAAAAAAAGTCCTATTTATTATTACAAAAAGTCCTAAGATTACCAAACTGTAATAGGAAAATAAAAGTAGTGATGTTGCCAGAATAAAGTTATATTTTATGGAAAAAAAGTCATAATGTGATATCAAGTCAGATATTTACGAGAACAAAGCCATCTTGTTATGAGACTTCAACTGTAAAAGCAAAAACAAGTGTTCCTGGAATAAATCATACTTTATTAAAAACGTTTCATGTCACAAAAAGTCCGATTTTTATAAGAAAAAAGTAGTAATGTTACAGGACTAATGTGGGCAAAGGATAAAAACTTGTGTTCCTTGAATTAAGTCATATTTATGGTTAAAAAAAAAAAAAGTTGCAATGTCACAAAATGTCATATTTTTACAAGAAACAAGTATCATTTCCCAAGAATTGTGTCATATTTGCATGAGAAAAAGTCTCAATGCTACGACACTAAAGTTGCCGTAGGATTAAAAAGTAGGGAAATGCCTATTGTGAAGTCATATCACTAAAAATCGCAATGTTGCGAGAATTAAGTCACCTTTTCATGAGAAATTGTCGCAATGTTACGAGATTAAAGTTATTTAAAAAAAAACAAAAAAACAAATGTCGCAAGAAGTCATATTTTCACAAGAAAAAAGTCGTACTATTCCAAGTTGTCATAGGATTAAAAATTTGTGCTGTTTCTTGAATGAAGTCATATCTCATTGGGAAAAAAGGTCGGAATGTCACAAAAACTCATACTTTTACAAGGAAAAAGTTGTAATGTTGCGAGAATAAAGTTATCATAGGATAATAAGTTGTGATGCTCCTAGAATTAAGTCATATTTTATGCTTAAAAAAAAGTAATGTCACAAAAATGTCTATTTTTACAAGAAAAAGTCATAATTTTCAGAAAATTAAGTCATATTTTTTTTTAGAACAAGTCACAATGTTCTGAGTTGTGACTTTCCTAAAATGAAAATATATATTTTTTAAAAAGTCGTAATGTGCGACATAGAAGTCATATTTTTTTATAAGAGGACTAAAGTTGTCTTTTGAAAAAAAAAGTAATGGAATGTTACGAGTTTATTAGAAAAAAGTCGCAGTGTTACGACACGAGAAAACAATCATGTCACATGCCATATCTTTACGACAAAAAAGCTAGGTTTGTAAAATGAATTGAATATAAAGTCGTAACATTACGAGAAAATGTGGCGTTATAAATTGGAACAAATTCAACGAGGAAAGACGTAACATAGCGAGAGAGTAATAATAAATAAGCAAATGTCAAAAACATAACATAACATTTCCGCAAATGACTTCTTCTCCACGGATTATGACCTCTCGCAAAATTACGACTTTTTAGCCACGACATTATGACTTTATTTCCATAACAAATATGACTTGATTATGGTCGTTATTTCTACTCATTTCCATACCAATAAGAGCAATGATAATGGATAGCTTGAACTAATACAAATAAGATCCACGTTGTAGTAATAATATTAATAATAATAATAATGATAATAATAATAACGAAGCAGGAACCCATCACATATACAAGATGCATCTGTTTTGGAACATTTAATAATGCAAACAAAACCCTGCTATTAAATAAAAACAAAAAATGGAGAGGAATTGAATGCTAGCCTCCTTTTTTCCTATCCAAAAAGGCACTGTGTCTTTCCAATTAGCTGCCGTGCGTCTATACGTTTATAGCCAAAACGTCTACGAGTGTGTTGATCGGCTACATATGCTAACAAGCTAATTTAGCGGAGTACCAGGACGGACGAGAACAAACGGAACACTGCGCAAAAACAAACACGGTGATGCTCTTTTTTTGTTTTGTCGTCTTTCCAAACGCGTAGCTTACAAAATATTTACAAGGCCAAATTTCCGCAGTGCGTATTTCTGATTTCAGAGATAAATTTGCGTCAAATCGTAAAGGTTATCATTTGCCAATTAAGCGATTGTTTTTGCACAAAACACAAGGCGTTAAAATGACAACACGCTTTGCTTCAAGACCAGTTTGCGAATTCTGTGTCATCCTGACCTCACTGTACCGACATATCGTTAAAATGTACTTATCGATAAAATTAGTCGAGACACTGTTAATGTGTTACGTTGCCAAACCCATCCCAGCGTAGAAACAATTTTTCATACATATTGTGACACCGCCATGCAATACTGCTAACATACTCGGTTGCGATGATTGGTTGTTATCGATCAAAAACCACGTGACTCCAAATTTTGAAATTTTTATCTTATCGTTGGAAAAACTAAACAAAAAAGTTTTCTTTGTTTAGTTGACAACATTTGGGGTATATGGTTTTCGTTTTGATGTGGTACAATGTGCTTAGCATTAGCATTAGCTTTTTTAGTTTCGATGCTGCTCTCCAAATGAAGACATCGTGTCCTCTTTGATGATTAGTTAAAAAACTTTTTTCCTGTCAAAGCAGCGGCCAGTCACACTAGCAATACATGTCACATCACCGAAGGCACGGAAAAGGACAAAGACAAAAAAAAACAAAACAAAAACCAACTAAAAACCATTTGTTCTGTGGGGCAAAATCGATGAGCTATTCAGAGCTAGCAAATGTGAAGCAGACGCGAGGAGGCAGTGGAGGCCCAGGGAAAAAATAAACATGATCGGAAAGTTTACGATGTCGCAAACCGAATGACCTTAAGACCGAACTTTGCAAGTTGAAGATGCGCTTTTAAGTACAGATGTGTCCAGTCCTGCTAGTGCGACTTTCCGTCATTGATACAATTCGACTTGACAAGTTACTCAAGATTAAAAGTGTCACCCGTGAAATTGTAACCCATTTTGATTGAAAAAAATCATTAATTATTCAGATGTTTTGGTTTTTTTTAGGCACGGGGTTGAACCCACAAATTTTGTCATTTTAGAACAAAATAAAATCAAACTGTCAGAATCCTTGAAAAAAAATCCTTCATTATAATAACATCATTACAGTAAGAACCCAATGACATCAACATGTACAGAAATACAGTAACTTTGCAAAAAAACCAAAAAAGAACAGGCATGCTAACGCTCTAATGACTACATCCCACAAATCAACACATTTAAAAAAAAAAGAAGCTAAGTAGGCAATAATGTCTGCACGTGAATTCATTGAACAACAAAGGGAAACGAGAGCCACAATCCATCATTACGACGACGACAATCGCATAAAATCGCATGAAGAAAGTGTAGCGTTCTTACGTGAAGGCAGTTATCTGTGAAGTAAAGCTACGGACCAACAGCGGAAAATTATACAAAACCTATTTGCGAGATTTGCAAAGGAAGGTCAGGGCCACGCTGAAAAGAAGTTGGGGACTTTACGAGACAGCAGATTTAATAATCCAAGCGTAAAAAAGTTGAAATGTTGTTGTGATGTTACAAGACTAAAGTCATTACGTTGTAAAATTGCAGTGTTACATGATTCACGTTTAAATATCACGATGCAAGTCGTAATGTTCACAAGATAGTTATCCATGAAAATAAAGTTGTAATGTTACAATATTACGTTGTTAGGGCAACGACCAGGAAGTCATATCTTTACGACAAACGTCGGTGCGAGGGTAAAGTTGTAATATTAGGGGAAAAAAAATCGTAACTATAAGACTAAGGATGGAATATTAGCAGACAAAAGGTGTAATGAGACTAGATTTGGAATACAGCGAGAGAAAGGATTTCAGTTGCAAGATTACGAGAAAACGTCGCTAGCTGGTGGGTTTTGATATTCTCGTAACTAACAATTACGAGAATACGTATTACGAGAAACGAGCTGTTACGTTGAATGTCGACATTGCAATTAAGTTTGTGAAATGAACAATTAGCTTTCTTTGCGTAATATTTTGACTCAATTCTCGTAAAATGACGACTTTTTCCTGGCGATATTGTGACTTTATTCTTGTAAAATGATGCCTTTAGTCACGTAAAATGACGTGTTTTTAGCTGGTAAGAATGTCTTTATTTTTGTCCAAATAGGACTTGATTTTCATAGTGATCATTTTTTCAACTGTAATATTGTCATTATATTTGTCAAAATATTACTTTATTTCTGTAAAACTCTTGATTTTTTTAAAAGCTGTAATATTACATTATTTCTGTGAAAATATGACTTTATTTTGGTAACTTTTTTTGCTATGATATCACAATTTAAGTCTTGTAAAAACATTAAAAACGGCTTTACTTACCTAAAATTCCAACTCTTTCT